>NC_056740.1:363556424-363603924 GCF_019279795.1 Protopterus annectens
AACCTTGGCAGTCAGGGTTCAAAAAATGTGATCAGTGTAATCATAAGATGTCAGTTACTGATGGGCACACTAGCTGTGTTTGTTGTCTTGGTGCCCTCCATTTACAAGACTCTTGTACCATTTGTCATGGATTTAGTTCTACTAGAGCGGAAAAACAAGCTTATTGTCAGGGGCTTATTAAAGGTTCCCTTTTCAGAAGCTTTAGAGGGATCCCAGAGCTCCAAACCATCATCTCCTTCTTCTTCCATATCTGAAAAGTGAGTAAAAGATCTGCTGTCTTGGCTCGGGCCTTGGAGACATCTAAACAAGATGTTGCTTTGGAACCAAGGGCTCTTGGCTCTAATGAATCTAAATCTACCTTTTCTGCTCCACCTGTGACCTCAGAGCTGCCAGAGTTGCTTACTAGGAGACAGTTTCCAGTCTTGGAGCCGGTTACTCCCATTTTGAGATCACCCATTTTGGAAAGGGCAAGATCTCCTTCATTATCCTTCCGTTCCTCCGGGAGCTTATCTGATGATGATGGGGAGCGGGTGGTGAAGAGACTGCTTTGAACACTGACGCTGGCAAAAATTTTATCTCCTCTGGCCCCAAAGTAATCGGAACCATCCCAAGCACCATCCCCATCCTCAATTCCTTCTCCAACCCAACTTGTGGTTTCAGAGCCAGAGATATTGGGTCCGATAGTAGTGGAGGCATAGGAACCAAGACCTCCCTTAAGTTCATCGGTTCTGACATCTGCTCCAACTTCCTCAGTTCCATCGGATTTCGAGGAGTCTAGGAACAGACGTTCATCCGTTGGGTCCGGGGAGGGGAGTCAGCATGGATTGTTTTCCAATCTGACTCTACACTTCGGTGCCTCGGCGAGGTTGAGCTTGGCTCTTACATCGGCTTAGGAGCCACCCACTCTGCCTCGGGGGTCAGTCCTCTGTCTCTTCGGAGCTGAGGACCTCTTTGGAGCATGGCGAGGGGGCTTTTGAACTGATGGAGTGAGTGCTGTCACCCCAGACAGCTCCACTCTCTGGCCCAGGCTCTGTGTTGGTCTCATCATCACCCCCCCAGGCATAGAGACCCGGAGCGCCAGAAAGCCCCTGCAGGCAGCATTATCTCTTCCAAAACTTCACCAGAGTACACCTCTGAGGAAGTCCCTCAAAAGAGATTGTGCAAGAGGAAGCACATAGACTCCCCTGATGAGTCTGTCACTTCAGATAGTGACCTGGATGATTCATAAGGGTCCCCATGTTCTCCCTCTGAGGATGTCTCCTTTGCTGACATCCTTGAGATCCTTAAACAGAGGGATGGCTGGAAGTCCCCCATGCTTCAAAGGACGAGTCTGTATACCTGGAGGCTTTTGGGTCTCACCCTTCCACCTCCTGTTCCATGGAGGCCCAATAAATTCATTACAGATCCTACAGAAAAGGAATTTTTAACCAGAGGTGTCCCTGTAGATCCAATGGTGGTGGCAGCATCCACCAAGAAGGAGTTGTCAGAGACCTCCTCATCTGTCCACCCTCCATATAAAGAATCGTGGAATATGAACAGATATGGAAAGCGTGCTTTTTCTTCAACGCCATTTACACTGCGGTCGCTGAATTACTTGACCCATTTTACAAGTCTTCAGAATGATCTCCTAAAAGAGCTGGGAGATACTCTTCAGGGTACTGTAGCTTCGGGGATCGCAGATCAAGATTCCTCTCAGCTCTCCACCCTCAGTTCAGTTGTTAACTCCTCCATTCAACTGATTTCATATGCAGCTGATGGAACAAGCAGGGCTATATATATATATATATATATATATATATATATATATATATATATCTATATATATATATATATATATATATATATATGTATGTATGTTTATATACTCATACATACACACGCACCCACACACACACACATTTATATATATATATATATATATATATATATATATATATATATATATATATATATATAAATACTCATACATACATACCTCCCCACATTTATATATATATATATATATATATATATATATATATATATATATATATATATATATATATATATATATATAGATTATATATATATATCTACACACACACATTACATATATATATATACACACACACTATATATATATATATATATATATATATATATATATATATATATATATATATATATATATATATATATATATATGTATGTATATGTATGTATACACATGCATACATACACAGAGAGAGAGCGATACATACGCACACCCGTATAGGTGTTTGTAAAACATAGCCTTTCAAATAAAAAATTAGTCGATCATTAAGTGATCAAAACTGAATTTGACAAAAGCATGGATCCACAAAGAATCTAGAGAAAAAAAAGTTTTTTTTTTTTTTTTGTTTTGCAAGGAGGCAAGCCCTCCTGTGCGCCCCACACCCCGTGATAATTGTATATCATAACTCCGAGACTGCACTACAGTGGGGGAAGGACATATTCCACAGTCCCCACTGTACCTTGATCTTTTTTACTGGCAAAGCCAGTAAATTTCGATCAACTAATATTTGATCAGCAACTGAACCGGCTCAACTGGGTGGCCACGGTGGTGCAGCAGTTAGTGTTGCCGCCTCACAGCAATAGGTTCTCTGGTTCAATTCTCGGCTGGGGTGCCTTCTGTGCGGAGTCTGCATGTCCTCCCTGTGTCGCATGGGTTTCCTCCGGGTGCTCTGGTTTCCTCCCATACCCCAAAGACATGCTGGAGGTGGATTGGACACTCTAAATTGGCCCTAGGTGTGAGTGTGTGCGTGTGTGTGCCTTCTGTGGAAGGTTGGGTGCCGGGCTGGCAACTCTACACTGTAAAACTCCACTGCCAATCATAAGCGGACAGGTGATCCGCTGTGGCGACCCCTAACTGGGAAAAAGCCGAAAGAAGAACTGAACCGGCTGAACTAGAAGTCAATGACTTTCCATTTTGATGGAAAGTTGTAGTTCTCTCTCTTTCTGTGTGTGTGTGTGTGTGTGTGTGTGTGTGTGTGTGTGTGTGTGTGTGTGTGTGTGTATGTGCGTATGTATGTATGCATGTGTGTGCGTGTGTGTTTGTGTGTGTGTGTACATGTATATGTTTGGGTTCACTTCTAAATCCTGAAAGACCAAAATCTTGAAAGCTTTTGCAATTAGATGTGGTCATCTTGTGCTCTCGAGCGATTCATTAAAAAATAAGTGTTTTAGAATTTCCTTTTCAATTTTTCTTATTAGTTAATGCTCCCTGTTTCTTACACTGTGTATTCTTTCATAACATAGTTGGTATTTTGTTCTTTATTTTTGTCTTTTTATACTTTGTATAATTAGTAATACCATCATTAGTAACTCGCTCTCTTTTTCTTCCTTGATAATTAAAAAAAGTGACTTTACTTCTTATTCATTTTTTTTGTTATAGTGTTTCAGGATGTCAGAAAAAAGCCCTTCAGATTTTAAGAAGTGCCAAAAGTGTAGGCATAAGTTGCCCTTTTCCGACACTCACACTTTATGTGTAGTGTTTGCGCCCAGACAACCTTCAAGTTAATTATGTTTGCAAAACCTTTCATCCACATGCCATTGCATATAGAAAAAATAAACTTGTGTTGAAAGGATTCCTTACTACTTCTTTCTCAGAAGCTAATGCTGGGGGTCAATCCCCAAATCTAAATCAAAGGAGCCTTCCACCAAGTCTCCTAAACCTTTAGGATCTTTGACTCCATCACCCTTGGAGCTGCTAAAGAAAAAAATAAAGTAGATCCGAAGGCTGCTTCTGTTCTTCCGGCATCGGATCCAGCAAAATCCTCTTTATGTTTGAATCTGGTACTTTCAGAGTATCTCCTCCCTTTTGGAATGCTGGTCTTCTAAGTCCCTATGCCTAGCTTCCTCTTCTAGAAGTTTGACTGAAGTGGCATGGACAGAATGATGAGGAAATTCTTCTCAGCGCAAATAGAGATGGGAGTTATACTGGCTCCTACTCCTTCGAGTCAGGAAGTCCATCTTTCTACCACTCCACCAATTTCAGCTCCTTCTATGTTCCGACTGATCATTTCAGAGCCCCTGGATCTGAGATTTCTGGTTTCATCTGGTTTGCATCCAAAGCTGTCTCTGAGTGCACCAGCTTCGGTATCATCACAGCAGGATGACACTCAGAGCTGAAGCGCCCCTGTCAGGTGCCAGGCGTTGGAGTCAACTCTGAAGTTTTTAAAAACATTTCTGCCCCTCAGAGCCTCTGCATTGGAAATATCTGCTCCGAATTCTGCCTCTGGTGGATTGCCTTTGGAGTAAGGAGAACCAATGGGTAAGAAGCCTGGCATCCTTGAGATCCTAAGCAGAGGGGTGGTTGGTCCTCAAACTGCCCTTCACCAGAGGAATTGGTATTCTTGGAGGATTTTGGGACTGGCCCATCTACTTCCTGGGTTACTCTACCTGCAGATGAGCTCATTGACTTTATCTCTAGGCTGGCAAGGAAGGAGTCTGATACAGTTGAGCCCATCCCCAAAGACTGGATCAGATTCCAGGTCAGGAAAATTATTCACATTACCACAATTTCAACCTGACTGATTCTACAAGCCTTGGGATCAATGTTGTTGGCTGTAGTCCTAGTTCCTTTAGCAAGATTTTACATGAGATCAGTGGATGTTAGCAATACAATGGTCTATTCTTTATCAACATGTCATCCCAAATCAGAATCACTCAAGCATGCAAAAGATATCTTTGGTGGTGGATTCGATTAGATCAGGTTCTACATGGCCATACTTTTATTTTTCCTCAGCCCAAGGCTCTAGTGACCTCAGACACTTCCCAGATTGGGGGGGGGGCACTTCCTGGGGAAAAACATCCAAGGTACTTGGTCCCCTAAAGAGGCCAATATGCATATCAATGTCCTGGAAATGAGAGCAGTGCTCTTAGCATTGCGGGCCTTCCAAGACTCTCTCTCTCGGGACAATTGTTATTCAGATGGGTATGTCAGTAGTTTGGTACATCAGCAAACAAGGGGGAATCGGATCTTACCCCTTGTGTCGAGATGCCCTCAGAGTCCAGCAATGGGCAATCTCTTCCAACTGCTTTCTGATAGCAGTGTACATTCCGGGGTAGTCCAACATGATAGCAGGCAATTTGAGCAATCTATTCTACTACCTGACGAGTGGTCTCTTAACATGGAAGTGGCAGAAATGATTTTCTGTCAGCGAGACCAGCCTTGCTGCAGTCTTTTTATATCTCCCCTAAACAAGTGCTGCAGCTTCTTTGCTGGGGGGAAATCACTGAGGGATGTTGTGCTCCACGATTGGTCCCCCAATCTACCCTATGCCTATCCCTCAACTCCCCTAATAAACAAATTTTTGCAGAAAGCTGCCTGGTAGAAGAGCAAAGTCATCCTCCTTGCACCTTACTGGCCTTGGCAGAATTGGTTCCCCTTCTTTTGGCCTCGTCTGCTTTGCCCACCTTGGATTCTGGATCTGATTCTAGACCTTCTGTCTGACCTGACAGGCATGACTCATGGATATCAAACTTCAAGGTAGCAGCATGGTTTCTCCAGTTCCTTTAACAGACAGATAACAGATACCCTCTTCCCGTGTTCGAGATGTACTTTTATTTTTTTATAGTTACAGAAGTAAATAGAAAAGGTTTGTTTTTTGGACACAACAGAAACACATTGACCCCTTCTCAGCCCCTGCACAAAGTGTGCTTGTATTTTTGTCAGCAATTTTTAATAAAGAAGCTAGCTCCTCAATGGTTAGAGCATTTTTAGAGGCACTCTTCTGCTGAGACCTCCCTGTAAAGACCCTACTCCACCATGGGATTTAAATTTGGTACTGCAGGCCTTAATTCCCATTTGAACCAGCAGCACAATGTGATCTTACATTCTTGCCTGGAAAACCTTCTAGTGGCTATTGCCTCTGACAGAAGAATTTTGAAACTTCAAGCACTGTTTTCTAAACCTCCCTACTTGATTTTGCATTACGTACCAACCCTTCCTTCCTTCTTCCTTCTGACTTTGTTCCAGGGCGAACTGATGAACCTTTTGAGCTTAAGAAGGATGTAGCCGAATTAAAGGGGGAACTCAACAAGTTGGTTGAATTAGTATCCACGCTTTTCGGCGCATCCCAGGGTGTTCTAAGACTGGTAATCTTTATGCAGATTCCTCTTTAAATCATCATTCCAACTCTGTTACGGCAGTTACTGAGGGTGCCTCCAATTTTACTACCTTACCCGGGTGTCACGACGTTACCATTCTGGTAGACGTTCACTGTGACGACAACCCAGGCTTATCGGAGATGCGAAGTGGTGCTGGGGAAAAAATCAACAACACACACAGTGTAGGAACTAGCTTGAAAAAAGAACACATGGGTTCAACGGAGGTACGAAAAACTGTTGGCAAGAACATTGGCAAGAACATTACTGATGTTCATCGTGTTACACTGCTGCAGTCATCACACTTGGGTTACCTGCCGTCAGGCAGTCCCACAGTCGGGTTAACCTGCCATCAGGCGGTCCCGCAGTCGGCCAGAGTTCCAAAGTCTTGGTCCGGCGTCGGTTGCTGTAGCTTCTTCCCTGACGTCAGTGAGCCAGGGGTATATAATATGCATCCATCGCCATTTTCTCCACTCTTTCTTGCTGCATGGTGCCCAAAGCAGAAGCAGTTCGCAAGTGCTGGTTGGCCAACTCCTGAGATTTTCAAAGTTGAATTTCAGATCTGAAGTCTTCAATAAAGCTAAGTACCCCGTTGGGGAAACTTTTTTCTTGCCTCAGACCGATGTCAGAAAAAGTTAATAATTGTATTTCTTGTGGGAAGCAAATACCTCATAAGGACTTCCACTCTTCCTGTATTCCATGCTTAGGCCCTGATCACGACATCACTAGTTGTCGGTTTTCTGCTAGATTTAACAAACACACTATAAAAAGACATTTTGATTTTGCTTTGCACTACTTTGGCCAAAGGTTCAATTATACTATGCCGTTGGATCAACCGATGACCGCAATTCTGAAAAAACGCAAAGACAAGGATAAAGACAGGCATCCGAGGTCCAAAACCGACGACAAAATCTCTTCTAGGCTAGTCGCCGGTTCTCAGTGAGGCGCTTTCGCAGCCCCTGACACCCACTACCTCAGAGCCACAGGCCGGCTCCGACTCCCACATGGAGACAACTAGGCCTCTGGAAACTCAAGGTATTGGACCTACGGAAACTAGTCCCTCAGATGTGTCCAGAGCCGCTGAGCAGGCACCGGCTTCTGAGGGTGTTTGTAGACCTTCACAACTTTACCGTTAAAACAACAGCCAAGACAAAGGTACCATTAAAGACAAAGAAACAAGTACAGCATTCTCTTGGACAGTCCTCCATGCCTAAGAAACAGATGCTTAAAATGGCCGAAGACCTCATTACTCTAATCAGGGGTTCCCATCCCCCTCCTGAGAAAAGGCCTAGGCAGGATACAGACTATGACTCCTCTAATCGGGTTTCCATTTCCTCTGATTCCTCTTCAGACCAGGAATGCTCCTTACCCCCCTCTGAGGACTCTGATGCTGAGGAATCTATCCCTTCAGCCTCTCCTCCTGAGGATTACTCTTTTGGGGAAACTTTACATACCACGAGGGAACATTTACATTGGGAAAGTCAGGAATACTCAGAATCCAAGAAAAGGCTCAGGGATTTCCTCTTATTGCCTCAGCACAGGCCCCTGGCTATTCCGCCTGTGCTAGACATTGTGGATGATGTGTTCTCTGAATCCAGCTTATCTCCTGACTCTTTGCCCTGCTCCAGCCAAGCCAGATAGGTATTATAGAGTCCCTGACTCTCACAAGTTTCTGTACAAAAACCCTTCTGGGGCTGAACCAGAAACTATTTCCTAGGGTCCAAAAGGGGTTAAGGCTTCCATTGCAAAAAATCCAGTACCCTCTGACAGAGATTCCAGAGCTTTGGATAGATGGGGGAAGAAAGTATACACGTCTGCAATTTTAGCAGTAAGAGCTTTAAATTGCCAGTTTCACATGCTTAAGTACCAACAATATTTAATGGCTCAGTTAAAACAGAAAATGGTTGCTAGCTCAGAAGCTCCTGATTGTAAAGAAATGCAGGATTTATTGCATGCAGTTGAACGGGTGGGAAAGCATACTCTGCAATGTGGTTTTGATTCTTTAGAGGCCTCTTGTAGAGCCGCAGTTACAGGGTCTGTTATTCGAAGACATGCTTGGTTAAAAGAACAGAGTTTACCTGAACATGTTAAGGCAAAGTTATCGGATGCTTCTTTACAACATGATACCTTGTTTGGTGTTAAGGCAGAAGAGGTGTTAAAGAAAATTGAGGTTAAAGCTAAATCTATGCAAACAGTCAAGGATTTCTTACAGGTACAGCCACCTTGGTTTAGCAGAAATTGGCCAACAAAAAATTGGTCCTTTCCAGTGTCAGATAGGCCACAGAGAGGCAGATACGGATGCCCAAGAGGCAGATCTCAACCCCAAGGCTCAAACAGACAACGACAGTGGGGCACCTCAACCCCAAAAGGAGGTGAGGACAAGTCTTAACCTTACAGGAAACAGTCATAATGACTTTCCTTTGCGTATGCCAAGCACGTCCCTTCTGGAATCCCCCTTAGGGGGAAAACTAGCACTTTTTTCTCAAAACTGGCAAACAAACACCCAAGACAAATGGGTCCTGAATATTGTGTCTCAAGGTTACAGATTCCACTTCCATACTTTACCAAAGCTAAAAGGAATGTCAGACCTGCCACAAAATCAATGGGCAGAGGCACAAAAACAAATTTCAGCCCTCATGGACATGAGAGCTATACAAAAAGTACCACAACAGGAACAAGGACAAGGATTTTACTCAAGACTCTTCCTGGTCCCCAGAAAGGACAAAGCCTGGAGACCTATACCTTTCGATTCTGAATATTTCCTGGATATTCCGAAATTCAAAATGTTGACATTACAGCAGCTTCTACCCATGCTGGGCAAGAAGGCTTGGTTTGTTACTCTGGACCTCAGAGGCATACCTGCATGTCCCTATCAGACAAAATTGCAGAAGATACCTCAGAGTCAAAGCTGGTACAGTGCACTACCAATTCTCTGCACTGCCCTTTGGCTTATCTACTGCACCCAGGGTCTTCACAAAGTGCCTGGCACCAGTAATTGCATTTTGCAGACAAAAAGGAATTCAAATATATCCATACCTGAACGACTGCCTCATTCAAGCAGAGACAAAGGACATTCTTCTATAGCATCTGGCGTTTGTGAAAAAGCTGCTAATTTCTCTAGGGTACACAGTAAACGAAAAGAAGTCAAAACTAGTGCCCTCACAACAGATTACATTCCTGGGTGCCAGCTTAAATACAACGGCCTAGATGGCTTACCTCACGCCAGACAAACAAGTGCAACTAACTCAATATTTTCAACTACTGGCAAAAACATCCCATCTCCCTGAAAGAAAAATTCTGCAGGCCCTGGGATTCATGGCCTCCTGCATACTACTATTACCATATGCCAGACTGCATATGAGGAAATTACAATGGTACCTGAAAAGTGTTTGGACTCAACATTCTCACAGTCTAGATGCAGTAATTCCAATAATTCCCTGCCTACAACAGGAGTTTTGATGGTGGGCACAGGCATGTCACCTAAACAAGGGTCAGCCTTTTACCCAACCCACAGCCAAGCAAACTCTAACAACAGATGCTTCAGATTACGCCTGGGGAGCACACATGGCAGGAACATGCATTCAGGGCAAGTGGACCACAGACCAGATGCATCTTCACATCAAGCAAAAAGAGATGTTGGCTGTTCAAAATGCCCTAACAGCTTTCAAGAACCTTCTACATCCAGGACAACTATTACTAAAGACAGACAACACCACAGTAATGTGGTACATAAACAAACAAGGGGGCACTCATTCTTATCCCCTATGCAGGCAAGCCATGACCTTGGGAACACAGCTCTAACGTACCAAGTTCACCTGCAAGCACAATTCCTGCCAGGAAATAAAAATACTCTGGCAGATGACCTAAGCAGAAATATCATGGACCCTCATGAATGGAAATTGAATCCACAAATCTTCAGCATAACACAAAAATGGGGATGCCCAGACATAGATCTTTTTGCCTCCCCTCTGAATTGCCAACTACAAAAATTCTGCACAAGGACTTATCACAAACAAGCATGGAAAGTGGATGCTCTTCTGTTAAGCTGGAAAAACCTAAAAGTCTATGCCTTCCCACCACTGCCTCTCCTTTCAAAGGTACTCCTAAAAGCCAGACAAGAAAAAACACAGATAATCCTGATTGCTCCAGACTGGCCACACCAGCACTGGTACCCTTTCTTAAGGAACTTGGCTCAGGGCCCACCATGGATTTTGCCCTAAATTCCACACCTTCTGACTCAACAAAACAATCAGATCCTGCACGGTCAGCTCAAAACCCTAAACCTGGCTGCATGGCAGATACTTTAGTCAAACAGGCAACACCTCTCTCTAAAGCTGTTATGGATGTCATTTTGGGGGCCAGGAGGCCTAGCACCAGGAAAGCTTACTCAGAAAAATGGAAGAGATTCTGCGCCTGGAACCAGGATTACAGCCTTGATCCTCTTGTTCCAAACATTCCTCAGATTTTACAATACTTAACTGAGATGCTGGACAGAGGCCTATCCTTTTCCTCAATTAAGATTCACGCCTCTGCCATTTCTGCACATTACAACACGGATCCTCCTTTATTCTCTCATCCCTTGCTAAAGCAGTACCTCAGAGGGGCTAAAAACATAAGACCACCCCGGAGAGCACCAACACCAACTTGGAACCTCAATTTCGTTTTGGAAAAACTGACCCTACCACCTTTTGAGCCAGCCAATACAGCCGATCTAAACTTTTTATCATGGAAAACAGCTCTGCTCCTGGCAGTAACTTCAGCACGAAGAGTCTCAGAGCTACAGGCATTAATGGCAGTGGAACCTTTTATAATTTTTCATCAGGATAGGGTATCTTTAAGGACAAACCCTACCTTCATGCCAAAGATGGTATCTAGTGTGGCTCTTAACCAAACCATCCATTTGCCTACTTTTTATCCAAACCCCCAAAATAAAGGGGAGAAACTTCTGCATTCTTTGGACATACACAGGCAGCTATGCTTCTACTTGGACAAAACAAAAGCTTTCAGGAAAACTTATCAACTGTTTGTAGCATATGCTGCAGGATCACAAGGCAAGGCTATCTCAAAGCAGACTATATCCAAATGGATAGGACACTGTATTCGGTACTGCTACTACACACAGCATGGAAAATCAGTCCCTAATAACATTAGGCCTCATTTCACCAGGGCAACAGCCACTTCAGCAGCCTTTCTCAGAGGAGTACCTATCAAGGAAGTTTTGGAGGCTGCAACTTGGAGTTCAGTGCACACCTTCACCAAGCATTACCACCTGCCTCTTTACTCTAAATCCAGAGCAGGATTTGCCACTGCAGTTCTGCAGGTCCTCTTAGCCAATCCTAACTCTTTATAGACCAGCCACCCAAACTTAGCTTTGGGATTCAACCCAAGTGTGATGACTGCAGCAGTGTAACACGATGAACATAGTACAGTTTTGTACCTACCATAAATGTAGATGTTAGAGTGTTCACACTGCTGCAGTCCAGGTTACCCTCCCTCCATCCCCTCTGAACTAGCTGGACTTATCTATACCCTTCTATCCTATACAACCTTTGGGGTGTATTTGCTGGTAACTGAAGGTATTGTTTTTATTTTATATGTATATTTTTGATTAGCAATATGTATTGCCTACCCACGTGGGGGCACCTGACATCTGGGGCAAGAAAAACTGAAGAAAATGGCGTTGGATGTATATTATATACCCCTGGCACACTGACCGTCATGGAAGAAGCAACAGCAACAGACGCCGGACCAAGACTTTGGAACTTTGTCCGACTGCGGGACCACCTGACGGCAGGATAACCTGACTGCGGGACCGCCTGACGGCAGGATAACCCAAGTGTGATGACTGCAGCAGTGTGAACACTCGAACATCTACATTTATGGTAGGTACAAAACTGTACTTTTTTTCCAAAGGGTCAGGAGATGGGCGAAAAACAAATGGAACGGTTTATTTTGGTTACCAAAGCACAAATTATTTTGATTGAGGATTCACAGAAACAGACATTTCCTTCCACTACCATTACAGGTACAGGAAAAAGAGAGGATATTCCAAAATGTATTGAGTATTTGAACAGTAATACTATTTTTTTAAGTTTACCTATCATTGTGACTATCGGGAGATTAGCTTTTTGGATACATTGATTATCAAGGATTCTGAAGGTTTCAGGTCCAGAATATTTCGCAAACATACTTTTTGTGATTCCTACCTTCATTTTAACAGTCACCACCCCTATTTTCAGAAAAAAAGTATCATTAAAGGACAGACTATTAGAATAGCCAGAATGACATCGCATAGGGAAGATTTAAAGAAAGAATTTGTGATCCTAAGATCTATGTTTTTTGATCGAGGATATCCTAAAGAACTGGTTGACAGCATCCTTAAAGATATTTATGATGGGTGGGGTGGCAAGTGCAAACCATTATTAGGTAGGAAGTTTACAGATTATTTATCTACTGATATTGAGAAAAACAGAGAGAGAAACCACAAATTACACCCAGGCCTGTGTGATAGTGTAGCTCTTCTTATAAGGGTATCCAAAAACATAATCTACAAAAACTGGAATATATTTAAGGCTAATCACGACATTCACAAATTGGATGGTGAAAAACCAACCTTTTCCACTAAGATTGGAAAGAATATCAAAAATATATTGGAAGGCAACATTGTAGAAGTGGGGATAAATGGGAAGGCAGGTACTACGGGATGTGAGAGATGTGCTCAATGCAAATACGTCCTTCAGGAACCTATTACTATTCTAGCCAATTATGCTTAAAGCAAACTTTTCTTTAGAAAAGGAAATTGTGCAAGCAAGAGAGTTGTTTACCTTGCTAAGTGTAATTCCTGTGCAGATTTTTATGTAGGGAAAACTGAGAGGGCATTTAAATTAAGAATTTATGAACATTTATATGACATTAAAACAAAGAAAGACGCAAATGCCCTCTACAGACACAGCAAGGAATGTGACAATTATACAGGCTACAAATATGGCATCATTGATGAAGTGCAAACCAGTTTGAGGGGTGGAGATTGGAAAAATGTTTTAAACAAAAAATAAATGATTTGGCAATTGAGGTTGTCTGCTAACATATATCCAAGGCTTAATGATTTTATTTCTATTGTACCTGCCTTGAAGGAAAAAGCAGCTAGAGTTTGAAACATTTTTCATTTCTTCAACGACCTATAAGTGGGACAGAAAAATACAAAATGTACACGGATGAGAAACTTGAAAAAATTGTTTCACAAAACATTATAAATTTCTTTGTTTTTTAACATATATATTTTTTATATATTTTTTTACATTGTTTTTAAATTGGAAGAAATATATATTTTAACAAGAGCGATGTTTAATGAGTTAAGCTTAAGATTTGATTGATGGGTGTCGGCCCAATCAGGGAGGGTTTTCAACTATTTAAAACGTGCATTTAGTGTTTAATTGTTCTGATGAAGTCAAATGTCTTTTGACAAAAGCGCTCAACGGTTTGTGGATTTTTAGTGCAGTAAAAAGGATCAACTATGGAATCACTGTCTTCGTTTTGGTGCTGTTTTATTTAGGTTGTTTGCACTCCTGAGTATGCCATCTTTCTGATGTAACATTAAAACAAGGTCACATCTGCTTATCTGCTACAGTTGGTGGTAGCTCAGGTGGATGTAAAAGATCCCAGTGCACCTGTCAAGAAGAGTCGAAGTTCCCTGATGCCCTGGCAAAATTTCCCCTAGTACTGCCTCTGGTCTCGCTGAAAAAGAGGCCACTTGCCTAGTGGGATTAACCCGGTCAGCATAGAATAAATAAAAATGCATATGTAGACACACGTGTATAAATATATATATGTTTTTTTTTAATTTTCCTAGCATTGACCATTTCAGGGATTAAGCCTCCCTGTCTCAGATGCCATGAAAGCTCTGAAGAGCTTGGTTCCCAAACCATGCATTTTCCTTATCCCTGCTCAAGCTGAAAAATGATGTGGCTGCATAGAATGTACCACTGAAGCTTTGGGAGCTGGTCAGGTGATTTATCGTTGGCAGGGTGTAACCCATATAGCTAAGGCTACTTGTAGCAGTGATCATTTCAACATATACTGTGATAGTAAGTTTACTTACCCAACTGTACTTACTTTGAGCTCATCAGTTGTTTTATGTGTGTCATTTCCAGCCATTTCTGATTGAGCAAGTTATGAAAAAAGTCTTCTTTCTGACTGAAAGACTTAATTTTTTTTTTTTTTTTAATACCGCACCTTTGGCTAATCTCTTTTACCATTAACCACGACATACAGTGCTTTGGAATGAAACAACTGGCATCTGTTGTCCTACGGTGTCGTGGGCTGTACGTTTCCTCATTTTATGAGAAGCTGTGTCATGCTATCCTCTGTGATTCCTTGGTGAGCATGTTGCTTTTGGCAGGTCCACTTAAGATTATTGCTGTCTTGAGGAGGAGTAAAGCTGTTTCCATTCTTGAGGTCATTTACAGTTTTTCTCTCTCTCTGTCTATACCTCTACCTGTTCCACTAAACCATTAACATTTTTTAAGAGGAAGGCGGCAACCAGTTGCTAAAGATCATCTGCCAAATACCGACAGCCCAAACTTTAACTTAGGTTTTCAGCAGTTCTGACTGTTAACTTTAGTCTACACTGGTGGATCAGTTTT
The DNA here is from genome assembly GCF_019279795.1 of Protopterus annectens. Classification (NCBI taxonomy): domain Eukaryota; kingdom Metazoa; phylum Chordata; order Ceratodontiformes; family Protopteridae; genus Protopterus; species Protopterus annectens. Next base: position 363,571,193 of record NC_056740.1, read on the forward strand.
CCAGCTTGCATGCATCTACAGTACTCTCACCCTATGCAAAAGCATTCTGAAGGTTGCAGAGCAAGCTTGTTAACTAAAATTGCTTAGGCTGCACCCTCCTATGGCTGAACATTTGCTTTTGGAAGATGTGCCATTTCTTTCTCAGTCCATGCTTGCCAAAGGGATGGTGTAGTACATTCTTCACCCAAGGGACAGTGTAGCACTTCTCCCCAAGCGATGGTGTAACACATTTCCCCCCAAAGGGATGGTGTAGCACACCCCTGCCTTGTTCTAGGAATCACTTTTAAAGGAAGAAAGGTTTACAAAACTGGTATAGTGTATCCAGTTTTTGGAAGCTATTTTGAATGTCTGTTTCCAGGATTTTCTTCCACAACAAGGCCAGCCTTAGACCAGTTGGACTTATTTGGCCCATTGTGCTTCAGTCCCACAAGGGCCTCACGCTAGCTTATGGACAGGCTCATTATGCCTCATGCAACTTACAGGATTTGTCTAAGCAACACTACAGCAAGGTGCAAGGCCCTTTCCTAATTGTAGACTTGTTTCCCATTACTGAAGCGGAATGGCTAGTCTAGTATAGGAGGAAGGTCAAGTGTCACAGCAGCATCCCCATAGCCATACTTTAGCACTTTTGGTGCTTGCTTATCCCATTTGCTGATGACATTACCGTGGTGTTAAATGCCACCCCTCCAGTGGCCCTTGTTGTTTGAATTTCAAATTGCCAGTTCCCTGAGATTTTTAAAGGGAAATCGATAAGCTCTTATTGCTTCTGGCTTGATCATGTTTCTTTACAGGGTTGTGGAGTACTCTGCTGTGATGCTTGTTAGTCCAAAACTGACCTGCAGCAAGACTTTTTTAGGGTACTGACAATTTTGTCCTTGACTGGATCCCAGCAAGGGCACTGACAAAGAGGTTGAAGTCCTCAGCACTTTTGAGAGATATCATGGGCCACCACAGGGAACACCGCAGTGATATGTACTCCAGTCCTGACTACCAGTGAATGGAGATAGAGAGTGATGTTCTTCCATGCACTTGTTTTGTCAAACATCACTTCTGATGTATGGCTAAGGGTCATGATAACTAAAAGCATTTCTTTCTAATCCTTTTTACCTTCTCCCATCCCATCTCTTTTCCTGGCAGATGTCTCACCTCAGCAGAGAAGGCTATACGGAGAAGGGGTCCTTGGTGCCTGTGCAGAGCAGATGGTGCAGGCCGCTAAGCTGAGCTGCTGCTTTTTTGCCCTGCTTACAGTTTGATTCTTTCCGTCTTTCTTTTTTCGTCTCTCTGCCTACTCTCTGAAAAAAATCACAAAGTTTCAGTGGAACAACAGTGGAACAACATGCAACACACTCACCTTTGGTGCAGAAATATGCAGGTTCTATTCCTACCACAGGCTGATGGATTTTTGACACTGAAGTGCAGCATAAAGAGAGTTGCTGCACTCCTGAGTGTTTCATCCTTCAGTTGAGATGTTAAAACTGAGGTCCCATCTGCCTGAGCTGGTGGTAGCTCATGTGGATGTAAAAATCCCATGGCACTTTTTGAAAAGAATAGGGGAAGTCCTCGGCTAAATTACCCCTAGTAGTATAAATACCATCTCGTGTCTCCTCTGAAAAGAGACCACTAGCCTAGTGGGACTAACCCAGTCAGCAATGAATAAATAAAATAACTGTAACTAGACAACACACTTGGGCTGCCCCTGCAAAGGGCCTGTTTGAGTATTGGGTTTACCCATTCAATAAATGTGATTAAAAAAAAAAAAAAAGATGATGCATGTGTACCTTGAAATATTGGGCATCTAGAAAGGTTTGCAAGATCATCTTCAGTCAGATAGGTTTCCATGTGGTTGATGTTTCTTTAATTATTCATTAATTCCCTGATTCTAATTTCCCAAATGTTAAGTTTCCCAGAGCACATTTTACATTGATGCAGCTAGTATGTGAAAGGGAGGTGAATACATGGTGTGTTAACCCATTTTAGGTGTTTTCCTTTCTTTGGTTGTTATGCCTGTGGAGTTTGTCTAGTAAAGGGAAGAGTGTAAGTGTGCAGGGGCCTCCCCTCTCCTCATGGAAGTCATTGTTTAGTTATTGTGCATGTCATTGTGGGTAGTGGTGATGGTAGCTTTTGTGACTGAAGAATTGGCTTCTCGTGTTTCAGGAGTTTGTCATTCAGATGAGAGGTGAGTTTGGATGTTCTGTTAAAGACTCTGACTACTACAATTATGTAACCTTTGATTAACTTTAATCTCACGAAGTCCTTTAATGTAATTAACTTTCATGTTCTTCTCCATCTGCTGTCTAGAGGAAATTAAATGTGTTCTTTAGCTCTTGATGTCTTTACCTGTACATAAAGGTCACAAAGTAGTCAAGTGTTTTTTAAATCTGAGCTAATTGTTACCATGTCCTGACTCTCCTGTGCAGTCTTGTCTCTCCTTCAAGACTGATTTCTTGTGGACCACATATAGGACAGAGTATTTGTTCTGCATATTTTACTACTTCTGAATTGCCTCTTTACATCTCATTTCTTGACTTTGGAAAGAATGTTAAACATTTCTACCCTTGGAGAGACATTGGACTTTCTTAATTCTGCTTCGTTTGTCAGTCTTTCTTTTGCCAGTCTATCATTGAGCCTCCTTTTGGTAAGTGTATGCCTCAGGGCTGTGAAACTGACAACCTCAGTTCTGGTGATAATTCTTGCAAGACATCACAAGGGTTCTGCAGTGGACCTTCAGATTCTGTGGTTCCAGAATTCAGACTCCTTGTATGCACTAGTCAAGATCTCTGACTCGTGCAACAGGCATCTGTGGATTTCTCCTACCAGTTTCTTGACAAGTGGGCCCATCACATTTCTTCCTTCCATAAACTGTAGCTGAAATTGATATACCTTCCCTGATGTGGAGAGAACACGTGGGGTCACATGGCTCAAGATCTTTGATCCACTCAGGGATCAGTGCTTCACATTAGCATCTTAAGGATTTCTCTCTGTCTATCTACTAAAATGGAGGAGTGAGTTTCACTAGGCCTCATTTCTATTCATCCAGACAGTATGGCATGTGTGTGGTACATCAGCAAACAAGGCCTGCAAAAAATCCATAATAGCATGGAAGTGGGTTTTAAGGACCATCAGAATTTAGCTGCTGTTCACATTACAGGGGAATACAGCTTCTTGGAGAAAAGGCTGAGTTACTGTGCCCTCATGAGCAGTTCATCAGTCCTCAACATTGAAAATGATATTGAGAAAGTGGGGGCACCCTATCTATGATCTGATAATCAGCTGCACAGCAAAGGTAGAGTGAAGGGGGCAACTGTTCAGGTGCAAGCTCTTAAGAGGCACTTTTGGCACCGCAAAAGAGTTGCTGATCAGGCTTATATGAGACACTGGTATAAATTAATGTCCTTAGACATTAGTAACTGCAGCAAGTAGCTTGTAGAAGCTCCTTGCTGCAGTTCTGCTGTTAGAAATATTGAGATTTTTAGTGGGCACAGTCAGTTGCAAGAGGGCTGTTTTGGGATGTGAGGGTTCTAATCTGGAAATTCTCCAGGACACCAACTGAGCTAGCTACGTCTCTGCCTATGGCCAGCATATGTTAGAAGAAATTCTCCCTGGTACTTTTCTGCAATGGTAGGCTGAAATATGACCTGATGTGTGTGAATCTGGTCCAAAGGTCTGCTTTGTGCCTCTTTTCCACTTCCACTGATAAAGTTCTTTTCCGGTGGCAATCAGATGTAACAGTAACATTTATTACTGTTTTCCAGACCAGACAGATTTGTTTCTCATAATTCTTCAGTTTCATTTAGCATCCCTTTTATGACTGTCTTATCACAAATGCTTGTTGTTTCACATTTCTGGAAAAGCCCAGCCAGGTCTGTTTTCTCAGACTGATGGCTTTGCTGCTCCAGTTTCACTAGTTGCTGGATCTGAACAGCTCTCACTAGAGTGGTTTCCTTTGTCACATCTTTTCATCAGCCTTCCACTTGGCAGCATTTTAGGGATAAATAGAATTTCAATTTGGGTTTCTACCAGGGATACAAAAAAAAAAATCCTCACTGATGCCGATTGTCCTTCTGTACGTTTTAGAGCTATTTGAATTTGAATATTTTGAATTTATGAGTTCCATGCAATCATATATCCTGCCAGCTAACCAAAAGATCGTTGTTAAAGTTAACTGTCTGATAGTAGACATCCACAGATACAGAATAAGAGTAAAGGAAAAGGGATGTGCAGTGCAGAACCAGGCTACTTGATGTATATGTAAATGTGCTTATACTGGTTCAATAATCAATATGCATTACAGACTGGCTTCTGCTCAGAGATACCGTGTTGCTAAACCATCTCCATGTGAAAGTACAGGAGCAGCTTCACATGAGATGCAACTTAATCCGTTATGTAGGGAACAAGCAGACTTTGTCAGGTATGTGGTGTTCATCCTATGCTTCTAGAATGAATGTGCCATTCCTGGATGTTTTCACATCAAAATTAAGAACATGCACATGCAAAGCCTTCCACGAATGTACCATTAGTGAGACATAAGGAAATTCTGTTTTTTTTTCCATTGTCAAGTAAGTTCCTATTTCTATTCCCAATATTTAATGTTGATTTATGCTTAGCTATATGGAGTTTACTGTTTTATAACAAGCTTTGTTGGTGTCTTGACAACTAGTATGTTCACCTGTCATGCCAGAAGTACTACATGGAGTCCTGTTCCATATTGTCATTGTAGCATAGGATGAGAAGGGATGGTGAATCTAGGTGTCAACTCCCCATTTGTATGAACTAGTTCTAATTTCTGTAGATTTAGAAGATCATGCGGTGCTTGTTGGTGAAGACCGGAGTAGTTTCACTGTGTGACCTGGCTTAATATTTCCCTAGTGAATTTATATAGCACTCTGGGTCTCCCTGTCAAGACAGCAGTATGCTAAGTTATATGTAAATAGTCAAAAAGCTGTCACTTACTAAGGAAAGGTAGTATGTTTGAGAGAGCTGTGTGTCTAGATATGTGCTAAAATGTATACTAATGAAAAGTTCAATGTTCATAGATTAGTACTAGGCTAACTGCCATTGTGGGCCATTCTAAGCCTCGCCAGTTACCCCATGTGAGAATCAAACCGTACTTCTCGTGTCTTTAAGGTAAACAACTTAACCATTATGCCAGCCTCCCACCATGGAATTGATTTCTCATTGTAAATAGTAATTTTCTGCAACTTTGCAACTAGCTGCTTTGCTGTTGATGGTTATGTGACATAGACTGATGCATTCCTGACTACAGCTCTGGTAAACCCGGTTCCGGTAGTGATCCCAGATGCTGAAGGAGATGGCCTGGTATATGGGAGTGAGGTGACTGAAACTGGTTCTCCCATCTTGAAGACCTGGTGTGCTGCAATACTGACATCTGTTGGAAGATAGCTGTTAATGCATGCAGGACAGGGACCAAGACATTCATAGCTGTCTGACAAAAGTTGCGTAGCTAGATTGTGACATATATGAGAAAGCATGCGTATGCCACTGCGCCAGCACTGCTGATCCTGCTTTGGTAGTGTATCTTTTGGACTTCTCTGAGGTAGCGAGTTTGATAGTAAGGTTTTGGGCCTGCCTTTATGGCAGCTTGTTCATTGCTTTGCCTATTATATTGAAGCAACATGTGGTAAATCTGCTTTTCAGAGACAGGACCCCCAAAGGACGATAAATGATCATTACTTTTCTGTTCTACTGGATAACTAGCCTTTTAAACAAGACCAGAAGAAAATGATGATTTAGTGCCCGTGCTGAAGGAATTGGGATAATGTAGCAGTAACTCAGCAATTTTATGTTTATTTTTTATTCCTTAGCGGCCTTGTCAAGTTATGGAGTGCTCTCACTTTGCTTGGATCCTACCATGGTAAGAGGTGTGCATTCAGAGTAGAGCAGGTAAGGGTTTTGTTTACCAAACACTTTAAAAAAGTTATTTTGCAGTATTAACTATATTTTTATTTACAGACCTTATGTCAAAAATTGGACAGTGGTGAAAATGCTAAATATTTTCTAGAATAGTTCCTTAAGTAATTTCCAAACCTGGCATTTAGGATAGAATGCAGGTGCTGTGTAGTTCTCCAGCAGTACTGATTTTGGATGAAACTTTAATTCAAAGCTTACCTGTCTGTCATGGTATTACAGTTCTGGTAAATGTTAAAATATTTTGTCTGTTTAAAAAAGCAAAGGGAGAAATTTTAAGGTTTGTAGGTATGATCATGTTAATTTAAAATGTGTTTATATTTAGCAATTGTAAGAAATACATTGTAATTTGGAATGCATCATTTCATAAATCGTCCTCCCTGTCCTATAACAGCCATGCAGTTGTTAATCTTTTGTACTTAATTACTAATTGTTTGTCCTTTTTAATGAGTCATAATTATTTTTTGCACATGTGCAGACTTTGAGTATTGGGTCCATCAAACGCTGGTAATGTTGATATTTAGCAAGTTGAAGCACAATCCCAGCAGGAATATAGTAAATCTGAATGTCAAATACCATTCGTTCTTTGATACCTGCTGCATCCTAGTTTGGGTCATGGGGAAGTCAGAAATAATATTGGCTTTGAGACGTATTTTTGGATGAGATGCAAGGTTACTGCGGGATAGACATGCACACTTATCCCATATGTTGCATGCACACGTATGGGTAGTGTAGAAGGCTACCAATTCAGCTAGTAACATGCCTTTCAGATGTGAGGGGAAAACAAAGCCCCAGACAAAAACTTGTATGGACAAAAGGATGAAGTGCAGATTCCACAGAGAAGGAACCCATAAGAGAGTCAAAACAAAGAGCTAGCTGTGATGCAGCAAAAACTAACCATTGCACCATTCTACTGCTGAATTTTAAATGTCTTTTTAAAAAGACTTCTCAGCTTGTTCAGTAAACTCCCACTGCACAGTCTAAATGTATCACTGCCTTTTCCAAACATTTTTATTTCTTTCAAATTGCGAAACTAAATAGAAAATATAGACTTGTTGCTTCCCACTTGGAAAGAGTCATGCCTACTGATCCATGCAAATCTGTGGTCGAGTGGAGAAGCACAGTAGTTGTGAAGTGGGGCAGTGCAGTCACTGAGGTGCTCAGTTGCAGCAGGACCTTTAAGCTTCTCAACAGATCTACACCCTGCCTTCTTGCCAGCCTTATCTGTTGTTTTGGCAGTAGCCAGCAGTTGCCCCACAGGAGGCCTGTCTACAGGGTAACCAGTCCAGCAAGAGTCTGAGGGGCAGAATTGGGAACAACATCCACTTCCATGGGGAAGATACTGTAAGCATTCATTCTCCGATACCTGCTTAGGTCTTTGGAGAGTCAGACCCCATCTGGTAAAGCATTGAGTATTATGTCGGTAGAGCTTCTCCTGGATGGAATAATGAGGATTTAATACAGTTGAAGGTGAATGGAACAAGAATAGTTGGAACGTTCTTCCTCTATAGGGATGGAGGAAAATAGAATTCTCTACCATTAGAGCTCAGACGGATTGAAAATGTTGACATAAATGTGCAATTGTGAAAGGGAAGAGCAGCCAATGTTGATCTTGTTGGAGATCCATGGCCAAGACTGAACATCTGTTTCAGAGTTCATATTCACACGCGCACGCACACACTAATTCAGGTCACACACACATGATATGTATTCCTACTGGCGGTTCAGAGGATAGCAGTTCGTCTAACAGCAGGCCTTTGGAATTGAGCAGGAAACTGGAGCACTTGGTGAAAAACACTCAAACATAAGGAAGTCCTACAGACTCCACACAGAAGACAGCCAACTGGGATATGAAATGGAAAACCAAGAACTGTGAGGCAGCATTCCTTACCTCAGCACTAGTATTCTATAAGTATTTCAGGAAGCAAACATCTAGGAATGAGAGTGAAGTACAATCTAAAAAAAAATGCTGTTGATAATGACTCCAGCTGTGTGGTTCACATATATGGATGGTCATTTGTGAACATTTACAGAATCTATAATATGATCTATTGTGATAATTATGATAATGTAAACATATTGAATAGGTTCAGATGTAAGAACTAGACTAGCTGCCCCTGCGGGCCATTTTAAGCCTAGGCAGTTTACCTTTTTGTGCTTGAAATAACCTAGCCCATTTGGTTATAAGTTGGTCTTACCCATCCCATGGTTGATAATATTACCTCTGATGAGATTAACTAAGATTATACCATAGATAATTTGAGGGGACCAGTGAATGGGATAAAGCATTTAGGAGAGGCCTCTGTCCATTAGTACTACAGGGGGCAGTCCTAGGATAAATTTTCTGTTTCCCAGCCATAGATCCAAGTTGCACTTGAATATGGACACTTTTTTGAATCTGTTTCAGAGCAACCATATCCTCTGTGAAGTATACCTGTCCCCTCCAAACCTTTCGGTTGATGCTGCAGAAGAGATTTGGACCCTTAGACTGTGTATTTCTGATGACATTTCACTTGTTGATGTTCATAGGTAGGTACTAGGCTATCGGCCCAAGGGCCTACATAAGCCTAGCCAACAAGGCTCCCTGGCTTACGCCACCCAAGAAAGTTATTTTCCTGTGCCACTATCGAGCAGAGACAGAGAAGTGATCCCCGGGATGTATTTCCTATTTCCCATCCACTCATCAAGATTTTTCTTGAAGAGTGCTAATGAAGAACTTTACTTGACATAGATGGATATCCTGTTCCAAAGTATGGGAAGTCTCTGGAACAGGAATCTATCCCTCCAGCTTGTCCTGTTTATTGTGGTGTCAAGGTTTAGGTCCCTAGAGCGTGTAGCTTGGAGGGATTGGGATTTCTTTAGGTGTAGCATGTCCAACAGCTCTGGGTTTGACATAGCTTTATATGTTAGACAGAGATTACCTCGGAGTAGGCAATATGCTATGGTTTAAATCTGGAGTTTTATAAAGAGGTCCGTGTAGGGCATTTGTTTGAGGCCAGTAATCCTCTTTGTGAGGTACTTCTGTGGCCTTTCCAGCTGCTGCAGATGTCTTGAGGTACATTCCAAAAGGGGCGTTGTACTCTGTAATGGGTCTAATGAATGTCAAGTAGAGGGGAACAATGACCTCTTTTTTTCCTGGATGAGAACCCTTCTGTGATGAAGTGTGCCACGTAGAAGGACTTCCTGACTAATGTGGCGATGTGACTATCAAAGGAGAGACTACTGTCTACCTGGGTCCCAAGGTCTCTTATCACGCATTCGGTGTTAAGTAGATTGTTGCCTATGTGATAGTTCATGGGTACAGAGTTTTTACCAAAGGGGATGACACTGCACATTTTAACATTGAGCTTGAGGCCATGGCTCTGACACCAGGCATCTGTCTCAGTGAGGCTCTTCTGTAGGATGTCCACATCATTTGGGACTTGACTATGGCTTCTAGTTTGCAGTCATATGCAAACTTCGTTAGCCAGAGGCCTTCTGTGTTAGCCTGTACTTCAGAGAAGTAGATGCCAAACAGGAGAGATCCCAGGACGGAACCCTGTGGAAATCCAGTTGTCACTGCTTTGAGGTCAGATTTGGAGTCTGCAACTTTTACAGTGTGGGTTCTGTAAGTGAGCCAGTTGGCAACCCATCTTGTGACATAGGGATTTATACCTAGTTTAGTGAGTTTAACTATAATTCCAGAATGGAGGATGGTGTCGAAAGCCTTGGCAAGGTCAAGATAGGCTGTGTGAACCACTTTACCCTCATCTACGGCTTTGGTGACTGCCTCAAAGAAGTCAATCAGGTTCAGGAGGCATGATCTGCCTTTCACAAATCCGAACTGGGTGGCATCCAGAGTTTGGAGGTTACCAATGTCTTTGTTTATGAGTTCCATGATGGGGTGGGGGCTGCACTGGTGACTGGTGTCTTTGTGGAGGGAACTTCCCCTATTTTGATTTTCTGCATCCTTTAGTGTTGGCTTTTACTTCAGATGATGTGCAGTAAATACATCAGCAATGTGTTGGAGGATGCCTTGTATGCCAGACACATCACCTTTTAGCAGCCTGTAGGATACTGAGTATAGTAACAGGGCTTTGCGTCAGTCCATGTAAGTCATGTTGTTTAGGCCTTGTATCCATTTAGCAATGTTGTTGCATGTGTCTGGACAGGTACATGCCAATGGGGCATTATATTCAGTGACTGGCCTAATGAGGGCTGAGTAAATGTGGACAATGTCCCCAGATCTAGACATAATCCCTTTTTTATAAGCTGTGCAATATAGAAGGAACTTCTTACAACAATGGATATATGTTGGTCAAATCCTAGGGGTGTATTGTCAGTGTGGGAGTTCCCTGGGGTAGAGGATGCAATAATGTATTTTCTGTCATTTAGTTTCAGTTTATGATGTTGGCACTAGTTATTTATTTGGAACAAAGCTTCCTGCAGGATGGCTGTCATTTGGGGATTCAGTGACTGCTTCTAGCATGCAGTCTTCTCCAAACTTGGTCAGTCAGAGCCCTTTGGTATTGGCTTTTACTTCAAAAAAGTAGGTGCCAAACAGGAGAGTTCCCAGCACAGAACACTGTGGGCCTGCACTGGTGACTGGTGTCTTTGTGGAGGGAACTTCCCCTATTTTGATTTTCCGCATCCTATCTGTGAGACAGTTGGCAATCTAGCTGGTGACATAGAGGTTTATTCAGCGTTACTACTCTGCCCGAGAAGGGAGTTGTCAAAAGCTGTGGCCAAGTTGAGGTATGTGGTGTGTACCGTTTTGCCTTCATCCATTGCTTTTATGACCTTTTCAAAAAAAGTCCACCAGGTGGAGTAAGTATGACCTGCCCTTGATGAATCCAAACTGATATTGGTCAAATGTTTGGAGGTCCCTTATGTCCTGATTGACTAATTCCATGAGAAGTCTTTAAATTGCTTTGCATATAAGGCTTTTCAGACTTATGGGTCTGTAATTGCTTTGCTCTGTGGAAGATCCTACCTTATGCAGGAGAATGACTACAGCTGTTCTCTATTCACTTGGTACAAAACCTGTATGGAGGCTGAGATTGAACAGTGCTGTTAGGGGTGTGGCTAAGACTGAGCAGTGCTGTTATGGGTGTGGCTGAGACTGAACTGTGCTGTTAGGGATGTGGCTAAGATGTTCTTCGTGTTTCACTGTTGCAGTCATAACTGTAGGGTGCTCCTGCCGGCAGGCAGCCCGAGGTCAGCCAGAATCCCAAAGTCTGGGTCCGGTGTCGGCTGTATAAGCTAGTACCCTGACGTCAGTACGCTTTGGTACATAGCCCTCAGCCGACGCCATCTTCGCCAGTCTTTCTTGCCATGCGGTGGAAAGCAGCTCGCAAGTCGTTGGTTGGCGATTTTCGAACAGCGCATTTGGTTGTTGTCGGTCCGAAGTTCTTACTTCTCTTCTCAAAGCTAAGTACCCCGTTGGGGAATCTTTTTCTTGTTCCTCCGATGTCAGAAAAAGTTAATAATTGTATAGCGTGTGGGAAACAAATACCTCATAAAGATTTCCACTCTTACTGTCTACCTTGCTTAGGCCCTGACCACGACGTTTCTTGTTGTCGGTTCTGTGCCAGGTTCAACTCTCGTACTATCAAGCGCAGGTGCGATTGGGCTTTAAATTATTTTGGCAGACGCTAGAATTATAGAATGTCGGACACTACCGGAGTCCAAAAGAAGCGCAAAGACAAATACAGGCCTCCGAGGTCCAAACAGGACTCGTTGCAGCTGGAGCCAGCGTCCGGTTCGGCTGTCGCCAGTGAGGCGCTTTTGCAGCCCCTGTCGTCCGCCACTTCTGAACCGATGGTCGACACGGACTCCCATGGGGAGCCATCAAGGCCCACTATTTTAACTGCTGCAGGACCTTGGACGTTGCTCCTTCAGATGGGTCCGGAACCGCTGTGCAGGTACCGGCTTCTGAGGGGGTTTTCAGGCCTACTCACATCACTATTTCAAAGGCAAAGACAAAGACTCCTGTTAAGTCTAAAGTTCCAGCTCAAGCTGCTTCTGAATCCACTCCCAAGACACAAAAGCAATTATTGAGGATGGCTGAAGATTTGCTTACAATGATTAGGGGTTCTCACCCCCCTCCTGAGAAAAGGTCTCGACAGGATGTTACTCTGGATTCCTCTGACCAGGCTTCTGTATCTTCTGTTTCTTCCTCAGATCAGGACTATTCCTTTCCCTTATGAGGATTCGGATGCTGAGGACTCTTTACCTCGGCCTCCTCCTGAGGATTTTTCTTTTGGGGAAACCTTGCATGAGATGAGGGAACATTTTCATTGGGAAGGACAGGAATATTCTGCTTCCAAGAAGAGGCTTAGAGAATTTCTTCTTCTTCCTCAGCATAGGCCTTTAGCTATCCCTCCTGTTTTGGACATTGTAGATGATGCTTTTTTCTGAGGCTAATTTGAATCCTGATTCCATGCCTCCTGCTCCTTCTAAGCCTGATAGATTTTATAGGGTTCCTGACTCTCATTTATTTTATTTAAAACCCTTCTGGATCCTGAAACTATTTCTCAGGGCTCTAAGGCTGCTAAGGTTGCTACTTCTAAAAATCCTATTCCCTCTGAGAAGGATTCTCGTGCTTTAGACAGGTGGGGAAAAAATGTATATACTTCTGCTACCCTGTCTGTAAGGGCTTTAAATTGCCAGTTTCATATGTTTAAATGTCAGCAATTTCTTTTGTCTGTTTTAAAGCAAAAGCTTGCTTCCCTTCCTGCTTGTGCAGAGGATAAGGAACTTCAGGATGTTTTGCATGCTACTGAACAGGTTAACAAGCATAGCTTACATTGTGGTTTTGATGTTTTGGATGCTTCTTGCAGGGCTGCTGCCTCTGGTACTGTTATTAGGAGACATGCCTGGCTTCGTGAACAAAGTTTACCTGAACAGGTTAAGGCTAAGTTATTAGATGCCCCTGTTCAACAAGATGTTCTTTTTGGATCTAAGGCTGAGGAAGTTATTAAAAAGATGGAAGAAAAGGCAAAGTCTATGCAGACTGTAAAAGATTTCTTGCAAGTTCAGCCTCCTAGATTTTCCAGGAATTGGCCCTCTAAAATTGGTCCTTTCCCACGCCTGACAGGCCTCAAAGGGGAAGATATAGGCTCCAGAGGTCGTGGTCAAGGCCAGGCCTCTTACAGATCTAGACAATGGACTGCTTCTTCACCTAGAAGGGGAGAAGACAGATCCCAATCTCAAAGAAAGCAAACTAAATGACTCTCTCGGTTGGGCTTCAGGACCCTTCACCTGGACGCCTCGGAGGAAAACTGTCTCTTTTTACAGAAATTGGACTCATATTACCCAGGACAGATGGGTATTGGACGTGATTTTAAAGGTTACAAATTCCACTTTCACACTTTGCCAAGGACTCACGGTTGGCCAGATCTGCCAAAACTTCAATGGTCAGAGGCCTTAACTCAAGTGGATGCTCTTCTGGCCATGAGAGCCAAAGAGCCTGTTCCACTCTCGGAAATGGGAAAAGGGTTTTATTCAAGACTGTTTCTGGTTCCCAGAAAACAAAACTCATGGAGACCTATTCTGGACCTTTCTGTGTTAAACACCTTTTTGGAAATTCCAAAGTTCAAGATGCTTACTCTGCAACAGCTAATTCCAATGCTCTCTCAGGACACCTGAATGGTGACATTGGACTTAAAGGAAGCCTATTTACATATTCCCATCAGACAAGAACGCAGGAAATTCCTCAGGTTCGAGGCACTTTCAATTCTCTGTTCTGCCCTTTGGTTTATCTACTGCGCCCAGAGTCTTCACCAAGTGCCTGGCACCAGTAGTGGCTTACTGCAGACTTCAGGGGATCCAGATTTACCCCTATTTGGACGACTGCCTTATTCAGGCAGACAGCAAAGATCTTCTGCTTCAACATCTGGACTTTGTTCAACGTCTTCTCCTCCTACTGGGATTCTCAGTGAACATAAAAAAGTCACATTAGCCCTCTTAAATACAACCTTACAAAGGGCCTTCCTCACTCCAGAAAAACAAACTCAGCTGGCTTCTACTTTCAACACCTTGGCAACTCTATCTCAGCTCACTGCAAGGAAATTCCTGCAGGCTCTGGGCTACATGGCTTCCTGCATTCTGTTGATTCCAAACGCAAGGCTTCACATGAGAAAGCTTCAATGGTATCTGAAAAGTGTATGGTCACAGCATTACCACGATCTAGATATTCTGATTCCTCTGATCCCCTGCCTTCAGAAGGAGTTCCTCTGGTGGTCCAGGGCATGCACTTTAAACGAAGGAAAACCTTTTCGTCTTCCTCAACCTACTCAAATCCTAACCAGATTATGCTTGGGGAGCACACTTTCTAGACAATTGCCAGCAGGGAACCTGGACAAAGGACCATCTTCACTGGCACATCAATCTGAAGGAAATGTTGGCAGTTCAAAACGCCCTTCTAGCCTTCAAGAACCTTTTACAACCAGGGCCTCTGCTAATTCGCACAGACAACACCACGGTCATGTGGTACATCAACAAGCAGGGGGGTTCTCATTCTTACCCCCTTTGCAGACTAGCTATGGTTTTATGGGACACAGCTCTAAATTTGAATCTACATCTCCAGGCTCAATTCATTCCAGGGAAACAGAATCTCTTAGCAGACAGCCTGAGCAGAAACATTCCAGATCCTCACGAATGGATGCTAGACACCAACTTGTTCAACAGGATTACTGCAGTTTGGGGATGTCCCCAGATAGATCTGTTTGCATCCCATCTCAATCATCAGCTGCCTCGCTTTTGCACCAGGTCCTTCCACAAAACAGCTTGGAGAGTGGATGCCCTGTCCTTCAGCTGGAGAAGCCTTTCAGCATATGCCTTCCCTCCTCTTCCTCTACTGCCTCTGGTATTACTGAAAATAAAACAGGACAAGCCCAAGTTCCTCATCTTGATTGCTCCAAATTGGCCTCGACAGTTTTGGTATCCAACTTTAAAGCTCCTGTTCTCGGGGCCTCCTTGGATTCTCCCACTGAACCCTTCGCTTCTAACCCAGCATCAGGGTCAGTTACTACATTCCAATCTCAAGACACTTTGCCTGGCAGCTTGGCTCTTCAAAGGAATTTGATTCCCTCTAGTCTTCCCAAACAAGTTTTGGATGTTCTTTTGGAAGCTAGACGGCCTAGCACTAGGAAATCCTATGCCTCTAAATGGAAGAGGTTTTCTATTTGGATGCAGGACCGAGGCTCTGATCCTCAGGTACCTGATCTCTCTTCTATTTTGCTTTACCTTTCGGAACTTTTATCTAAAGGACTTTCCTTTTCTTCCATTAAGATTCATGCTTCTGCTATCTCTGCGCATTTCAGTTCTGATCCTCCTGTTTTTTCTCATCCTTTGGTGAAGCAGTTCTTGAGAGGGGCTAAAAATTTGCGGCCTCCAAGGACCCCTCCTGTCCCTGCCTGGGAACTTAATTATGTTTTAGAAAAACTTACTTTGCCTCCTTTTGAGCCTGCTGCATCTTCAGATATTAAGTTTCTATCCTGGAAGACTGTTCTTTTGTTAGCATTGACCTCTGCCAGAAGGGTCTCAGAGTTGCAAGCTCTCATGGCTGTGGAACCATACCTTATTTTCCATCAGGACAGAGTATCCTTGAGGACCAATCCTACTTTCATGCCTAAGGTGATTTCGAAAGTGGCTTTGAATCAGACAATTCACCTTCCTACTTTCTTTCCAAATCCTCAAAATAAAGGGGAAAGGATTTTGCATTCATTAGATGTGCACAGACAGATGTTCTTCATTCCACATTGCTGCAGTCCTAACAATTGGGTAGTCCGCTGTCCAGTCGGCCCGAATACCAAAGTATATGGCTGACGTCGGTCAGGGCGCATTAGACTGACGTCAGTACGTCAGGGTACTAATGCGCATGACCGACGTCATATCCTCAGTCTTTTTTGCCGCATGGTCCGATGCAGAAGCAATTTTGCGAGTGCAGGTTGGCGTTCTGAAAGTTTCTGAAGTCAGAGTTTCAGACCGAATCAAAGTTGGCTAAGTACCCGTTGGGATTATTTTGGTTTTTCTTGCCTCATTTAACGGATGTCAGAAAAAGTAAATAACTGTATTTTGTGGGAAACAGATACCTCATAGGGATTACCATACTTTGTGTATACCTTGTTTAGGGCCTGAGCACGACGTTGTTGGATGCCGCTCTTGTGCTAGATTTAACAAACGCACTATTAAGAGAAGGTTAGACTGTGCCAGGTTAGTGTTTGGGAAGCGTTGTAACTATAAAATGCCGCCGGATGCTCCGGCCGCTTCGCTAAAACGCAAGGACAAAACAGCAAAACCTAGGGAAGAACCGACAGTCCCAGACGTCGGTTCTTTAGAGGGCTCAGTGGAGCCAGAGGTTTTGCCAGGTGTTTCTTTGGAGTCTCAGGGTGAGACTTTACTGTTACAGGATGTTTCCTCTCAGGAAGTAGGCCAGGCTGAGGGGCTTCTCAGGTGGCTGTTCTTCCCTCACTTCCTAAGGTGGTTAGGGCCTCCCTTCTGTTCCCAAGGCTTCCTTAAGGGGCAGGCCAAGTTTTGCTTCAGTGGGGGTTTCTCCTACTGCTTCAGGGTCTTTGCCTAAGAAACATATGCTTAAAATGGCAGAAGATTTGATTACTATGATAAGGGGTTCTATGATATCTCCTGCAAAGAGGCCTAGGGTGGAACCTGAGTTTGAGAGTTTTGAGCAATGCTCGGAGGCTTCTGAGTCTTCGCTGAAGACTTGCAGGAGTTCCCTACTTATTCTGATTCTGATGTGGATGATTCTACTCCTTCAGCTTCTCCTCCTGAGGATTTTTCATTTTCAGAGACTTTGCATTCCATGAGGGAGCATTTTAAATGGGAAGGCCAAGATTTCTCTGATTCCAGGAAAAGGCTTAGGGAGTTCTTGTTTTACCCCAGCATAGGCCTTTAGCTATACCTCCTGTTTTGAATGTGGTGGAAGATGTTTTGCAGAGGCTTCCTGAATCCTGATTCTTTGCCTCCTGCTCCAGTTAAACCGGATAGGTATTATAGGGTGCCTGAAGCTCATAAGTATCTTTTAAGAGTCCTAGGGCTGACCCGAAACTGTCTCTCAGGGGCCTAAAGGTGTAAAGGCCTCAGTTGTTAAAAATCCTGTCCCTCCTGATAAAGAGGCAAGGGCTTTGGATAGATGGGGAAAGAAAGTGTATACTTCTTCCACTTTAGCCATGAGGGCGTTGAATTGTCAGTTTCACATGTTAAAATATCAGAATTATCTTCTTTCACAGTTGAAATCTAAGGTGGATGCTCTGGCGGAAGGTATTGACTGTAAAGAGTTGCAGGATTTAGTTCATGTGTCTGAACAGAGCTCAGGGTGCTTTTAGGCCTAGGACAGGGAGTTCACCTGCTCAGGCTTCTAGTGAGGGCAGGGGTCAGTCCTTTCGTAAGCAGACCCAATGACCTGCCCTTTCAGCTGCCAGTACCCTCTCGCCTGGCGGCACCTCTAGGAGGAAGACTGTCTCTTTTCAAAGAAAATTGGGATTTAATTACCCAAGACAAATGGGTTCTGGATATCATTCACCACGGTTACAGGTTTTATTTCCATACCTTGCCTCCTTTCAAAGGCATGCCAGACATTCCTCCTCTACAAAGACAAGAGGCTCACAAGCAAATTTCTCAGTTGCTCCAAATAGGGGCCATTCAGCGGTTCCTGTGCCAGAAAGGGGCCTAGGATTTTATTCTCGCCTGTTCCTAGTACCAAGAAGGGGAACACGTGGAGACCAATTTTGGATTTATCTATCCTCAACACTTATCTGGACATTCCCAAGTTCAAAATGTTGACGTTACAACAGCTTTTACCTCTGCTGGGCAAGAATCACTGGATGGTAACTTTAGATCTCAAGGAAGCTTACCTTCATGTGCCTATAAGACTAAGTTGCAGAAAGTATCTGCCGAGCTGGAAATTCTCATTATCAGTTCTCTGCATTGCCCTTTGGCTTATCTACTGCCCAGAGTATTCACAAAGGTTCTGGCTCCAGTGATAGCTTACTTCAGGCTAAAAGGAATTCAAATCTATCCTTACTTGGACGATTGCCTGATTCTGGCTCAAGAAAAGGAAGACCTTCTACAGCATTTGAATATGTCATAGCAGTGCTAAGATGCCTAGGGTATTCTGTGAACGAAATAAAGTCCAGTCTAGTACCCTCTCAAGACATGTGCTTTCTGGGTGTGAGACTGAATACAGCAGCCCAGATGGCCTTTTTAACCCCGGACAAACAAAAGAATCTTTCCAGTTACTTCCATCAACTATCTCTTCAGTCCGGGCTGACTGCAAGGACAGTCCTTCAAGCCTTAGGGTTCATGGCATCTTGTATTCTGGTGCTTCCCAATGCCAAACTGCATATGAGGAAGCTACAATGGTATCTCAAAATGTATGGACACAGCACTGCCAGGATTTGGACACTGTCATTCAAATAATACCTTGCATTCGAAAGGAATTTTGTGGTGGGCTCAGGAATGTCACCTAAACAAGGGACTCTCTGTGACCCGGCCAGAGGCGAGTCAAATTCTAACGACAGATGCCTCAGACATTGCTTGGGAGCTCATCTAAATGGAAAGTGGATACAAGACAAGTGGCCTGCCAGACTACAGCATCTACATATCAACATGAAGGAGATGTTAGCAGTCCAGTTTGCATTAATGGCTTTCAAGAAGTTACTTCAGGGCAGGTGTTGATTCTAACAGACAACACAACTGTCATGTGGTACATCAACAAACAAGGGGAACACATTCTTACCCATTGTGCAGGCAAGCAATGATTTTATGGGAGACTGCGCTAAGCTTGCAACTAACTCTTCAGGCAAGGTTTCTGCCGGGAGCACAGAACTCCTTAGCAGATATGTTAAGCAGACAAATCATGGATCCCCACGAGTGGAAACTGGATCTTCATGTATTTCAAAAATTGACAGTGTCCTGGGGAACTCCAGACATAGATCTGTTCGCTTCTCCACTAAACCACCAGCTGCCAAAGTTTTGCACAAAGAGGTTTCATCATACAGCTTGGAAAGTGGATGCTCTTTCTTTCAGTTGGAAAAATCTTCATGTGTATGTTTCCACCTCTGCCTCTTCTTCCAAAGGTGCTTCTAAAGGTCAGACAAGACAAGCCAAGGATGATTTTAATAGCTCCAGATTGGCCTCGCAGCACTGGTACCCATTACTGAGGAGTCTGGTAAAGAAGCCCCCATGGCCTTTACCCTTGATTCCACATCTGTTGTCTCAGAAGGACGGTCTGCTCAATGTCAAGCTTCACTCTCTTCATCTAACAGCCTGGCATATTCTGTTTTAAAAGGCAGCAGGTCTCAACTTCCTCAACAAGTTTTAAATGTGATTATGGAAGCCAGAAGACCTAGTACAAGGAAAGTGTATGCAGAAAATGGAAGAGATTTATATTTTGGGCTGCAGCTAAGAATTTGGAGATTTGAGCCTAATTTGAGTGTGGCTCTTCAATATCTTACTGAGTTATTGGACAAAGGTTTGTCTTTCTCTTCCATTAAGATTCATGCTGCAGCAATTTCAGCTCACTATGATTGTGACCCACCATTGTTTTCACATCCTTTGTTCAAGCAATTTCTTAGAGGGGCAAAGAATATAAGACCCCGTACCGAGAGCTCCTACTCCTGCTTGGGATCTCAATTTTGTGTTGGAGAAACTTACTCTACAACCTTTTGAGCCTGCAGCTACTGCTGAACTGAAATACTTGTCATGGAAGACTGCTTTTTTGTTGGCCATTACTTCTGCAAGAAGGGTTTCTGAGTTACAGGCCCTTATGGCGGTTGAGCCTTTTTTGATTTTTCATAAGGATAGGGTATCATTACGCATAAATCCTTCCTTTATGCCTAAAGTGGTTTCTAGTGTGGCTTTAAACCAGACTATTCATTTGCCTACGTTTATGCAGATCCCCAAAACAAAGGGGAAAAGATTTTGCACACTTTAGATGTACACAGGCAATTGCGTTATTTGAGCAGGACTAAGGATTTTAGGCAGTCTCAGCAGTTGTTTGTTTCTTTTGCTTTGAGTTCTCAGGGCAAGCCTGTGTCAAAACAAACTATTTCTCGGTGGATTGGGTTTGCATTGCATTTTGTTATTCCCATCATGGCAAGGAGATTCCAGCTGGGATTAGGCCTCATTCCACTAGGGCTACTGCCACTTCAACAGCTTTTCTAAGGGGGGTGGCAACTAAGGATATTTTGGAGGCAGCTACTTGGAGTTCAGTGCATACTTTCTCTAAGCATTACCACCTTCCTCTCTACTCTAAGTCTAGGGCTGGTTTTGCAACAGCCATTTTGCAAGGCATGTTAGCAGCTCCTGCTTCTTTATGATTTGCCAGCCTCCCTTACCTCTGCTTTGGGATTCTACCCAATTGTTAGGACTGCAGCAATGTGGAATGAAGAACATAGTACAGTTTTGTACCTACCATAAATGTAGATGTTAGGATCCACATTGCTGCAGTCCAATCCTCCCTCCTTCCCTCTGTGTTAGGGGTGGTTGTGTAGGTGAGGTTATGTTCAGCTGAGTTTGTATATATTGTACATATTTTTGGTGCAGGTATATTTGGTGTTTTGGATTTTGGGCCTTATCTTTTCAGGGTCTTCTGACATCTGGGGCAAGAAAAGACTGAGGATATGACGTCATGCGCATTAGTACCCTGACGTACTGACGTCAGTCTAATGCGCCCTGACCGACGTCAGCCATATACTTTGGTATTCGGGCCGACTGGACAGCGGACTACCCAATTGTTAGGACTGCAGCAATGTGGATCCTCGAACATCTACATTTATGGTAGGTACAAAACTGTACTTTACGATTTTACCTGGACAAGACTAAAGATTTCAGAAAGTCTAACCAATTGTTTGTTTCCTTTGCCTCCAGTTCTCTTGGAAAACCTATTTCTAAACAAACTATTTCCAAATGGATTTCTTATGGAATCAGATTTTGTTACACTCATCATGGGAAACAGTTTCCAGGTACCATTAGAAGTCATTCTACTAGAGCAGCTGCCACTTCTGCAGCTTTCCTCAGAGGAGTCCCTACCAAGGATATCTTGGAAGCTGCCACTTGGAGTTCTGTGCATACTTTTTCCAAGCACTACAATCTCCCCTTGTTTTCTAAGTCCAGGGCAGGCTTTGCCTCTGCTGTCTTGCAGGCTATTCTTGCCTCCCCTTCTTCTATCTAAAGCCTCCTCCCCTTTTACACTGCTTTGGGATTCCACCCTACAGTTATGACTGCAACAGTGAAACACGAAGAACATAGTACAGTTGTGTACACCTACCATAAATGTAGATGTTAGTGTTCACTGTTGCAGTCGGGGTTTCCTCCTCCTATCCCCTGTTTTCTCTTTTCCTTTTTGTGGTGTATTTGTGTTTCCTTGTTGGATTCATTTTTGATTTGTTGGGGACTTCTGACATCTAGGGCAAGAAAGGCTGGAGAAGATGGCGTCGGCTGAGGGCTATGTACCAAAGCGTACTGACGTCAGGGTACTAGCTTATACAGCCGACGCCGGACCCAGACTTTGGGATTCTGGCCGACCTCGGGCTGCCTGCCGGCAGGAGCACCCTACAGTTATGACTGCAACAGTGAAGACACTCTAACATCTACATTTATGGTAGGTGTACACAACTGTACTTTGTGCTTCATGTTATTTAAGCTGCATCCAGGGATATGGTAAGGACCCATCAATGCAGTATTTTTAGTTTTTGATAGTTTTAGGACGTGTGTTGTATAATTGCTGAAGGCAAGCCAGTTTCAAGTAAATCTTGAGGGACAGACAGAGGGGAGAGAGGAGTAAAGTTAGAGCTAAATTTATTGGCCAGTAGGCTCGCTGTAACTTCAGGCTCTGTGTAGGTGATATCATTCACAGTCAGCTCAGCATATTGCTGTATTGTGCTTTTGAGATTATGAGCATAACTAAAATAAATGCCTTTTGATTGTCTTTGGCTTGGGTAGCTATTTTAGCCAGAAACTTGACTAGAGTGGATTTTATTAAGAGTTTTTTTTTTTTCAGTAACAAGAGCTCTAACCTTCTGTGAATTACTCCTCTGACTTTTGGTCAAATGTTTTTCCTTTTATTATAAAGCTTGTCGATATTATGGTTCCACCATGAGGGTGTGTTTTTAGGGCTTGACCTGCACTTGTTCCTGTGAGGTACAGCTGCAGCTATGCAGCTGTTTACATGCTGGTCTAATGTGGTGGCATATGTTTCTAAGTTTTCATTGGAATCAGTAGAGTTTGGTGAGGATTTGAAACTTGCCAGTGTAGCACTGAGGAATAGGTAGCTTGTCTTAAATTTCTAAAGGTACCTCTGGTGGAAGGGATCACTTATTTCAATTTTATTTTGAAGGAGGCTGCTTTATGGTCAGACCTACCAAGTGATGAGGTATACAAGGGATGGTACAAGATACTCCTGTATTTGTAAGGACAAGATCCAAGATGTTACCCCCCCGTGGGTAATTGTTCCTTGGCATTTGTATTGACAAAGTCCAGGAATTTCTCTACTTGTGCACTAGTGGTGGTGTAGGTTTCCCAGTCTATAGTCAGATAGTTTAGATCACATAGGAAAATGGTATATGTCACTTTGCAGTTTAGGACTGATGAACTAAAAGATGTTAATAAAAAATGCATGCAGAGTTTGTTGTGCAACTGTTGATAACACTGTGAAATTTAGAGATGAGAGAAATTTACAGGATGGAGGGTGAAGGTTATAATCTGTTTTATAATGTGAAAAAAGCATGGTGCAACCCTTGACAGGTGTTATTTTTGTGGCTGGTCCTAGAGGGACTTTAAAATATGCCAGCCTAAAATGATTCTTGTGTGTGAACTTTCTCATTTAGTTAATGGTTGTGACAAGATGCAATGTAACCAGTGTGAGGAGAAAGGACACACAGCAAGAAGGTCTATGTCTGAATGCAGTTTATTTACAGTTTGATTTTGACAATTACACAATAAAAAAGAAGTGGGAACGGAAGAAAACATACTTGACAAAGGACAAGAAGAAGCTGAGGGAGAGGATGAACTAGGTGAAGAAGGAACTTTACGAGGAGGACACAGGCAACATGTAAATGGTTAATTACCCAGGCCTCTGTTTGTAAATGTTTCATCTCCCAAGCCCCTGCTTACACTTATCAAGGGTACCAGAATTTGTCAAAGATTTTGATGCATGGCCAGGCTTAAAAAGGCCTTTGTGCTAATTAGCCTAGTAAATACCTATGAACCTAAGAAAAAAAAAATAGAGGGGAAAAGTTAAAGAGAGTTTGCATAGCGGAGAAGAGGTCACGAGAAGGGGTTGACACACAGGATTTGTTTGAAGTTCTAGCCAGGAAAAAAAAATCTGAAAGATCTGATTCTGAGGATTAAGGATTATTTGTTCATACACCCAGGAAAGATATTCAGTAGGGGAAAGAGTAGAAATAAGAAAACGAAAATTTAAAAAATATTCCCCTAAACTTAAAAAGAAGGGTATGTAACCATTGTAGAGTAGTTTCAGCAAATGCGAACAGTATTATTATCACTGCAAGAAGGCTAGGGATACTGGAATGGTGTGCTAAATGTGATGTGAATGTTATTCTTTTAGAGATAGTAAGATTCCTGACGAAGTAAGACAGCAAACAGAAAAATTGTGAGATGGAAATAGAATATGGAATTTAGGAAGTGTAAGCTGGTCTGGAGTGGCTGTATTTTGTAAAAAAAAAAAATACAGTATAAATTCTAGAAATACTAGATGTATTGTTGGTTAAGGATTGGAATGTTAAGTTTTATGGATGTGAGGTGGAGACAGCCTGTTTATAGAACTGTAGCATTGTTTGCATATATAAGTAGTAATGAGTGTGTTTCATCAGTATTAAACTATAAATAAATTACCAGTAAAGGGGAATATGGCAAAGAGTGTGCTTATTCTGCACGGTGGGAGAGACAGCAGAGCATGTAAGAGTGATGAAACTCTGGAAATCCATTGTGTGAAGGTTTTTTTTGAGATTATTAATGAGATAAATCATATAGATATGAATATGATTATGGATATTATAAGAGAATATATGAGAAAGGTAGATGAGAATGTATTTCATGTTATTATGATAGGTTTGATAGTTTGTACTAAGCTAACTGCCCTTACGAGCCATTTTAAGCTTAACCAGTTATCCCTTGTGAGACCCAAACCCTGCACCTTATGTTTGTAAGGCAAACACCTTAACCATTAGGCCACCCTCCCAACCCTGAGCTCTTTGGAATGAACGATTGAATTAAATTTTGTTTAATGGGAAATGGATTTTAGCAGATATGTGAAAAATCAGATTATGGTTGTGGAAGAAGGAGTGGAAGTCAGTTATGGAAAAATAATAATGCTATAAGAAAAATTATATATAGTAAGAAACAGAAAAGTGTATATGTGCCTATAACTACGTAAATTAATGATTTTTATGTTGTGTTAAGTAAAGTACCCCTACTCTTTTCAATAGGTGCCATGAGATCTTTTATATCCATATGAGCTACCACCAACTCAAGCAGATGAGACCTCTGTTTAATATCTCATCAGAAGGACTACACACACACTAGTGCAGCCCCCCCCCTTCAGTATCAGCAGTTAATTTGCCTGGTTTGGTAATAGAACCCATAGCCTTCTGCACCAGTGATGAGTGTGTGCTACCTGTTGTGCTTCTTATACTGTTGTCTTGTGCCTTGGATACCTTGGACAGGAGTGATTTTTTTGCTTAGTTTGTGGTTTCATTCAGGTTCTTGACCCTTCCAGTTCTGGTGTTTCTAGTAAAAGAAAAAAGGCTTCTTCATTCTCGAGGAGAGTCAAGATTTTGAATCATAAACTAATTGTGAAAGGACAACTTCTGTTTTTTTCCCCTCTTGTTTCTTATTCTGATTTTGAGGAAACAATTGTTTCCTGCAGTCCCTTGGAAGGATTCTGTTCTTTTTTGAAACAATTTCCCAAATGAATCAGCTGTTTCAATTAGAACATAATGATCTTCCTGTCTCTTAAGAAATGTTATTTACTGCAGCTGGAATTTCTTGAATCTACTGTGGTTCCTCTTGTTCTTAAGACATTGGAGGATGCTTTTATTACAGCCTGTAGCTCACCTGCTACCTTCAAGGAAGCAGATAGTTTGAATAAGTTTCTCAGTTTTTATATTCTGACCTCAGATCAGATCCATGTGTTAATGCTAATCTCTCCCCTTCTGACAAGAATGGGAAAGCTTTTTAGCAGATAGTATCATAAGAACTAAGCCAACTCAAGAAAGGAGATTTTGCCGATAGGGATGACTTTAAATAGGGGCAAATAATAGGAAAGAGGGGCTGGAATTTACTAGAGAAACATGACAAAGGAACCCAAGGTATTGGGAGCAAATAACCAGAGCGAGAAAGGTAATAGAAGGGGAAGAGGCAAAGACGACGTTTGGACTGCAGGCTAGAGACTCCCTTCCCTACAAGGAATTGATATCCGAGTATAGGCAAAGAGAAATGGCTAGAGGAATCCTAAGTGAAAGATTTACGCTGGTTGAGTTTTTATTTGAATCTTGAACAGAAGCTGCTGTTAGCAGGACATATAAAATATTTTATTATAACTACAGGAATCACTCAGAGGAAGTTTGGTGAGAGAGACTGGATAAGCAATTTTCAAGGGAACAATGGGAGGACATGTATGGTCCCCAAGTATGCATCAAAGTCTAGAAGATTTAAGATTTTTGCTTGGAAGTGTTTGCATAGGAATTTTTATACCACAAGCAGAATCTAAAGAAATTTTCCTCACGTAGATGGCAAATGTTGGAGGTGTGATGGGGAATAAACAGGTAACTAGGAATGTGTTTTGAGAGAGTAACAAGTTGGCAGACTTTAAAAATTCCATACAGAGTACTCTGTCAGAAATATTAGGTGAGCAAATTGGTGTAACAATGGAAATGATGCTTTTGAGCTGAGACACGGGATCTGAATTGCCTAAACATAGTAAGGCCTTGTTATGTTTAATTCTGGTGGCTGCCAAAAATCAATTACTAGAAAATAGAAATCAAAAGTGTAAAGCAACTGTATTTGAGGTATTGAATATTGTAAGAAAGATAAAAGAACTGGAAATGGGAAGGAACAAGTTTAATAGAAATAAATTGAAATTGTGGGAACAGTACATGCTGAATAATGTTCTAGAAGGTTGTGGTTTAATGAAGGACAAGAATTGAGCAGTTCATGTAATGCTGGCCTGATACATTATGTATCACATACTTTTGTATAGCTATGTAACTGGGAACAAGTTAATACTTTTTTCTATTATTGGAATATATTTTTCCCTATGTTTTAAATAATATTTTAATAAAGGTGTTTAAAAAAGTGGGAAGGCTTTCGGATAGATTTGGGAAAATGTGTCGTTTTCTGCTACACTTCTATGTGTAATTCTCATTTTTCAGACTTATACATTAAAGTTTGTTTTCATTGTTTGAGAGTATGAGGAACATTATGGCATCTTTTTCCTCATATGAGTAAAAGGCAACTTTGTGTAATCTTATTGCTTCTGTGTATCAAGTGGCTAACCACTCTTTGAAATGTGCATACAATTCAGCTGCTGCCACCACTTCCAGAGCTGATGCTGTTACTGGAATTGTTATAAGGATATTCACAATGTTGTGTACACAAAACTTTTCTGATGATGCTAGAGGTGACATTTTGAATTCAGAGAGGTAGTCTTTGGGACCATCAGCTGCAGAAGTCCTTAAAAAGTGTAACGAGAGAGGTAAGAAGAATTAGGGAATTGCACATTTTCAGAAATTTTGTCAGTGGGTTTAATGTTACCTCTGCAACTTCACCACCACCATGACAAGCATTTAATGTTTCACATTTCTCTTTTTGGCAACAATGTCAAACAAATGGAGTGTGAAAGTGATTCATAACAAATACAGATGGCAGTGGGAATCTTTCACTGTCTTTCAATGGATTCTGTCTCATCTGCCAAATCAGTCTTCTCTTTCCTTCCTGTCATTCAGCATCTGCTGACTTGGGGTGATAGAAGCAGTACCTCCTCCTCTCACATAGAAGATTTTTATTTAAGAGCATTTCTGGTGCCAAAGGAGACCAGTTCTAGATCTTTCCTTTTTAAATCAGTTTGTGATAGTGTCCAAGTTCAAAATGTTCTGTCCTCACAACCTAGTACATCTCATTCCCCATTTAAGTTGTTTGGTGACCTTACCTTTCATTATATTCCTTTAGCTCCAACTATCAGATGTTTCTTAAGGTTTCTGTGGGTCAGAATCACACCTTCACTTTTCTGCAGTACCTTTTGAGTTATCATATGCTCCAGGGGTATTTACAGTGTCTAGCTCCAGTGTTAGTCTACTGCAATATGGCAAGGCATTCACATTTTCCTTACGTAGGTGATTTGTTTATCTTTGCAGAGTCTTTTTCAAAGTGTCAGGATTCTGTTACTTGGATGAGGTATCTCATGCACAGACTGGGGTATCGGGGAAATCCTGAATTCTGGTTTAACCCCATATCACAGGATTGTTTTCTTGGGGTGCTTCTAGTTACCTTATTTCAAAGAGCTTTTATTTCCACAGAAAAAAAAAGTAGATCTAGATCTGTTAATTAGTTTTTCCACTCAAGCAAAAGTTTCAAACAAAGGAATTTCTTAGGATATCAGGTCTCATACCATTTATGATTGTAATGATTCCTGTAGCAAGACTCCACAAAAACAGTTCTGTGGTACCCAAAGTCAGTATTTTCTAAGCAACAACGTACTCTGACTTTTCAGTTCCCAGGTGAGGGATTTATGAGAAGGAAAATTATTTGGTGAAGAGAACAATTTTATCTGAATCTAGGTATCCTATTCTCCCTTCCAGCTCCAGCACAGTCTAACAGATTCCTCAGACTTTGACTGGGGAACAGTGTCTATGAGGATAAAAGTGTAGGTTATTTGGAACAGAAAACAATGACCACAACACACAAACATAAGAGATGCTAATATTTGTAAATGCTCTCAACTCTCCCAATCATCTGTGGTCCCCAGGGCCATTGTAAGTGGTTATAAACAACACCACAGTCATGTGGTGCATAAACAGTGGAACCAAATCCTATCCTCTGTGCAGACTAGCCATTGTAGCCTGTAGATATAACTTTTCAACACATTCTCATACTGCACCATCTTATATCCTATCAGTACCAAATTCTGTGTCAGACGAGCTAAGCAGGACCAAGAAAGACAGACATGAATGCAGACTGAATCGGGGGTCTTCCAGAAATTAATACAGCTGTGGGGAACACTCCATATAAATCTTTTTGCCTACAGTCACAAAAATCAGTTGGCAGAATTTTGCTCTGGGACTCCATGCAAAGAAGCCTGGAAAACATATGCCTTTTCTTTTCCTTGGATTGGAATGTTCCTTTATGCCTTTCCAGTAATATCCATGGTCAGTCAGAAGATTTAGAAAGGCTCATGAGAGAACATTGGGGTGACTCCCTTCTGGCCCATTCAACAGTGGTTCCCCCGTTGTTTCAGAAATGGCCAAGGGCAATTTACTGCACACTTCGTTACAGACTGGACCTGTTCACATGAGACAGTGATGTTTGATACATCCCAGTTCCAAACAACGGCAGCTAACTGCCTGGGTGATGGGGTCTTGTTACCGTTTAGGCACCTGTTTTCTGAGGAAGTGCAGCAGGCACTGAAGGGGGAAAGAAAACCTTCCACTAGAAAGTCATACATAAGTAAATGCAAAATATTTTCTAGTTGATGTCAAGAGAAGAACCAGGACCCTTTTGAGACTAGTGATTCTGTGGTTCTGCATTATTTGTCTGAGTTGTTATCCTGTCATAACCCTCCATCAAGGTACACCTGTCAACCATTTCAGCATGTCCTCCCATGGATCCCCCTCTTTAAATGCATTGACATGTTAAAATGTTTTTGAAAATTTTTTTTTTTTTTTGCATACCAAGCCTCCTTAGAAGCAGGTGGCACCTCCTTGAGATCTTAATTTTGTCCTGCAAAAATTAACTCTTGCCCCATTTGAAGCAGTTCATAATGCTGATTTGAATTTCTTAACAGGGAGAATAATTTTGCTGATTGCTCTGACTTCAGTAAGAAGTGTGTCTGAGCTGCAAGCTCATATGGTGGGTCAACATTGTCAGTTTCCTTAATTAATCCTTCCTTTATGCCTAAAGTTGTATCCATGTCCTCTTTCCTAAACCTAAGATACAAGGCAGAAGGGATACTCCATACTTTGGAATTCTGATATTATCTTGAGAGAACTAAATCTTTCAGGAACTCAGTTGTTCATTTCCTGTGAAGGTAAGAAGAAAGGACAACCTGTGTCTAAGCAGACTGTTTCCAAATGGTTGTCTCATGCTATTACCTATTGTAATATGCACCACAGCAGGCACTTTCAGGCAGGATCAAGACTCGCTGCACTAGGTCCTTGACTTCTGTGACATTTTGAAAAGGGTTGGATTCTAGAACTATTATAGAAGCAGCAATTTGGTCCTCTGTACGTACCTTTACAATGCTCTGCGAACTAGATTCCTCCTCCAGGTTGAGGACAGACTTTGCTAGGACCATTCCCTAGGGGCTGTCTGGACCCTTAGCCTTCTTCCTCCTAGTCTGTTTAAGCTGTGGTATTTTAACCATACAGCTAAGGCTACTGCAGCAGTAATCATGATGATGAACACAGTACAGTTTTGTATGTAAACTTGACATTAACAGTAAATGTTTGAATAATCACTGCTGCAGTATCCACTCCCTCCATCCCCCAATTTTTGTATGTTGCTTGTTGCCAGGGTGAGGACTTATGTTTATTTTCACTAGCGTTGATTTTTTTCAGGGCTGTAGTCAACCTCTCTCAGTTATCATGAAAGCTCTGAAGGGTTTAACACCCCAAACACTTTTTTTTCAGCTCTGCTTGAGCTGATTAATGGTTTAAGTGCATGGAAGGCGCCCATAGTCTCTGGAATCTAGACAGCTTTTGTATCCTATGCAGGTTATAACCCATATACAGTGGATATAAAAAGTTTACACACCCCTGTTAAAATGTCAGGTTTTTGTGATATAAAAAATGAGACCGCAATAAATAATTTCAAAACTTTTCCCACATTTAATGTGACCTATAACCTGTACAATTTAATTGAAAAAAAAAAACAAATCTGTTAGGGGAAAAATATAAAAAACTTAAAATACGCTGGTTGCATAAGTGTACACACCCTTAAACTAATACTTTGTTGAAGCACCTTTTGATTTAATTACAGCATTCAGTCTTCTTGGGTACACACCTGCCATCAATTAAAGAGACTCTGATTAACCACAAATAAAGTTCAGCTGTCCTAGTAGGATTTTCCTGACATTTACTCAGTTGCCTGCTACAGCAAAAGCCATGGTTCGCAGAGCTTACAAAGCATCAAAGGGATCTCATTGTTGAAAGGTATCAGTCAGGAGAAGGGTACAAACAAATTCCCACAGCATTGGATATACCGTGGAACACAGTGAAGACTGTCATCAAAAAGTGGAGAAAATATGGGACAACAGTGACATTGCAAAGAACTGGACGTCCCTCCAAAATTGATGAAAAGACTAGTTGAAAACTGGTCAGAGAGGCTGCAAAGAGACCTACAGCAACACTGAAGGAGCTGCAGGAATTTCTGGCAAGTACTGGTTTTGTACTACATGTGACAACTATCTCCTGTATTCTCCATATATCTGGACTATGGGGTAGGGTTGCAAGACAGAAGCCTTTTCTTATACAGAAAAACATCCAAGCCTAGCTAAAATTTGCAAAACAATACATCTAGCCTCCCAAAGGCATGTGGGAAAATGTGTTATGGTCTGATGAGACCAAGATTGAACTTTTTGACCACAATTCCAAAAGGTACATTTGGCGTAAAAACAACACTTCGCATCACCAAAAGAACATCCCCACTGTGAAGCATGGTGGTGGCAGTATCATTCTTTGGGGTGCTTTTCTTCAGCTGGAACTGGGGCTTTAGTCAAGGTGGATGGAATTATGAACAGTTCCAAATACCAGTCACTTTTGGCCCAAAACTTTCAGGTGTCTGCTAGAAAGCTGAAGATGAAGAGGAATTTCACCTTTCAGCACGACAATGACCCCAAGCATGCATCCATATCAACAAAAGAATGGCTTCACCAGAAGCAAATTAAAATTTTGGAATGGCCCGGACAGAGTCTAGACCTAAATGCAATAGAAAATCTGTGGGGCGACCTGAAGAGGGTTGTGCACAAGAGATGCCCTCGCAATCTGACAGATTTGGAGTGCTTTTGCAAGGAAGAGTGGGCAAATATTGCCAAGTCAAGATGTGCCATGCTGATAGACTCTTACCCAAGAGGACTGTATGCTGTAATGAAATCAAAAGGTGCTTCAACAAAGTATTAGTTTAAGGGTGTGCACACCTATGCAACCAATTGCATGTTTTTTTGTTTTTTTATATTTTTTCCCCTAACAGATTTGTTTTTCAATTGAATTGTGCAGGTTATATGTCACATTAAAGGTGGGAAAAGTTTTGAAATTATTTATTGTGGTCTCATTTTTTATATCGCAAAAACATGGCATTTTAACAGGGGTGTGTACTTTTTATATCCACTGTAGCTTATGCGACTGCAGCAGTGATCATTGCATTATCTACTCTTAAGATAAGTTTACTTAGGTTCATGGAACCTAAGTTCATAATTTAGGATCTATGAACCTAAGTAAACTTATCTTAAGAGTTGATACACAATGATCACTGCTGCAGTAGTGTAAGCTACAATGGATATAAAAAGTTTACACAAATAGATAAGTTTACTTGCACAACTGTACTTTGCTAAACAGTGTTGCTGCCTGTTCTTTTTAAATGGTCTTGACCATTCATAAGGTATGTATTTGTCATGCCTTTTTAATTTGTCAGAGAAGGCTTAGGATTCTAAAATATATGTAAGTTGCTAAGGTTAAGTTTCCGTAACTGCTCACCACGATTCATTCAGTTCTGAAGATCCTGTTTTAATGGGTAAAATGCATTAGCACTTTTCCCTGTTTTAATGGATAAAATGTGTTAGTACTTGTATGATATGATTGCTTTCTTGTGTGTCAGGTTTTGGAATAACACAGAACTTCTCATTCTTCACCTCAGTATATCAGCTTTCTGTGTTATGTTTTACATGACTGACAGTGTAACGTAGTAGGTAAAGTAGCAAGCTAAGAGTAAACTCAGTTTTGAAGTATCTGATGTCTACAACATTGTTACATACCAAACACTTCTGAACAACTCATGTAACAGGAACAAAAGCTCTCGAATCTCATTCAGAGTAGTGTTGTTGGTAATTCCCTCCCATTTATGCATGCATCCCTGCGTTTTACACGAACGTCAGAACAAACTGGCTCCCCACCTAAGCACCATGTTCAATCATAGCCTCACATCAGGCTTTGTGCCCACTGAATGGTGCACAGCAACAGTTATCCCACACCACTGATCCTGGGAACTATCGCCCTATTAGCCTGACGAGCCTGGTCTGCAAGGACATGGAACATATCATCATGGAATTCATAAACAAAGACATTGGTAACCTCCAAACTCTGGACCCCACCCAGTTCGTGTTTGTGAAAGGCAGATCTTGCCTCCTGAACCTGTTCGACTTCTTTGAGGCAGTCACCAAAGCTGTAGATGAGGGTAAGGTGGTTCACACAGCCTATCCTGACCTCGCCAAGGCTTTTGACACCATTCCCCATTCTGGAATTACAGCTAAACTCACTAAACTAGGTATAAATCCCTATGTCACAAGATGGGTTGCCAACTGGCTCACTGACAGAACCCACACTGTAAAAGTTGCAGACACCAAATCTGACTTCAAACCA
>NC_056740.1:363608924-363721424 GCF_019279795.1 Protopterus annectens
TTAAAACAGTCTTTTATTTTGCTGTGTACTTTGTCTGCGAGTCCATTCTGTCTGCCCACCATCTTTTCAGTGTATTTTTTCACATTCAGGCAGGAGCTAGAGGATATAATTTTGATCCCATATTCTTTCATACTTTCCCCAATTTATGCTTTCTGTACAGTTAATTTCCTTCAGAGTTCTTTATACCTTTTTAGACTCCAATCATATCTCACCTTTTTCTTCTGTCCTGTATAAAGTGCAGTCAAAGCTTGTCCGGCATGTCTTTTACCACTCTGAGACTTCTTTTGTTGCTTATTTGTTTTCTTTTCATAGTTCATAGGTTAGTACTAGGCTAACTGCCCTTGCGAGCCATTTTAAGCCTAGCCAATTATCCACTGTGAGATTCAAACCCTGCACCTTGTGTTTCTAAGGCAAACACCTTAACCATTAGGCCACCCTCCCATGTGGCGTCCCCTCTCTAGGCCAGTAATCAAGGAGCCTGAATCCTCACCACTGACACTATAGAAGGACGATCACTTAGAACAAAAATAGATACACACACAGTATTTCCAGATGCAGTTCTCTGCATCAAGCATAATTTCCCCTTAAGAGCACACAGGGAATGCACTCAGTCTGGGGTCTGGATTTCTCTCTCTCTCCAGGGCCCCAATGATACTCCCCACTGGCACAACTGTAGAGTTAAATCCTCATCTGAGTGTTCAAGCCAAGTCTTCTACCACCCTCTCTGTGAAACCAGTACTTCATGTCCTTGCTTCAAGCAGCTGACACACACACACACACACACACACACACACACACACACACACACACACACACACCTGAGAAAGGCTGGCACAGCCCCCTTCTTCCCAGACTATAAGGTAGTTACACTGTCACCAGCCACTCCAAAGCCAGCTACCCTAAGACTGTTACAAGGGTACCCAATTATACTGAGTGAAATTAGTATTAATGCAAATGCTAGCATTTAGCCAGTGCAGTAAGGCTTTTAGGAGTGGCCACAGAATCACCAAATAGATACAAGTACTCTCAAAGCTTAAAATATTCTCTAAAGCACTAGCCACAATGAAAAGTTTAAATATACCTAATAATAAATAATAAAAGAACATGAACATACTAAATATCTGTTTACAATAAACACCAGAGTTTCAGTCAAAGGAAATAGTAAAATAACACAGATGAATAGATTCACACATATACAGAAAAACAGTACTTAACTAATCTCACTATATTTTCCTGACTGATGTAAAGAATTACTATTCCCTAGTCACTTACTAGAGCAAGGCAAGATGAAGTGGGTGAGGGATCCTTCTATGTCAGGTTTCAAAAATAGAGTGCCCTTAGACTTTAGTCTCATCTAGTATTAAAATGTTTGCCCTGGATTACATAATGACATCACATACATCTGGTCATCTGACATCTGGTTTCCATACTATCCCTTTTCCTAGCAACTAACCCAGAATCTCGCACGTATGTGTAAATAATACACACAGAGTTTTTGCTAAGACATGTTGCAGCTTCTGGAATTCATAAAACAATAAAACACTTCCACTCTTTTTACAGGAGCTAATAAACCTTTCTCTGGCACAGACAGTTCATCTCTGGCTGCAGTCAGTACTGTAAGATATACTCTTTATGGCCTAAATTAAGTAATTTAATTTAATTTCATACTATTTTTCAAAGTAAGCTGGAACTGAGCTTAACCTCTTCTGTTACAGTATTCTCTGTTAGTGTATTCATTTCCACAGTTACAACAGTACAGTATGATGTATGTGTATATTTCTTTGCTGTCCAGCAGGACACACTGTTGGTACATTTTTAACACAAGCAGCTTTGCAAATACATTTTTCATCATAAGCATCTGTACAAATCAGTTTTTTTCTACAAATGACATATAATTCTTTACAAAGTTCCAGCTAGCTGTGCTGGCACATGATGCTCATCCACTGCCCTACTTCTCCTGACATAGCTGGAAATAACTTCACATCATCACCACATTATTCCAGTCCAGGTCTCAACAGTAACCTATAGAGTGAAAAAAAATTCCTCTTGACTCTGGAATCCCTGCCAGCATTGTGTCAATGCCTGGCTCTCACCACTGCCATAGTTACAGCCACCCCAAAAACTTTTTCCTGTTCTGTTGTTTTATGTTTTAGCTGTTACTTCCTTTGTCCAGCTTTTTGTATTTGTGTACAGTGAACCCCAGCTTTCATCCGTAAGCCCATGATGATAACTTTGCCAGATGTCTCACTCAAGATTTTCCCCCTTCATTTCCCACTGCTGCTCTTTTGTGCTGTCCACAGAGATAGGTTCATAGATTAGTATTAGGCTAACTGCCCCTGTGGGTCATTTTAAGCCTAGCCAATTACCCTTGTGAAAATCAAACTATGCATCTTGTGTCTGTAAGTTCAATACCTTAACCATTATGCCACCATTTGTGTTGTGTGTGATACCTTTATCAAACACATTGCAGATCAGAGCATGCCTTTCCAAGAGCACTTTTCAGTATTCTTATAATAGAGATATCCTGCCAAGGATAGCCATATATCTATCCAGCATACCAATGTGTGGGCCCTTCCACAAGTCATA
The DNA here is from genome assembly GCF_019279795.1 of Protopterus annectens. Taxonomy (NCBI): domain Eukaryota; kingdom Metazoa; phylum Chordata; order Ceratodontiformes; family Protopteridae; genus Protopterus; species Protopterus annectens. Next base: position 363,611,511 of record NC_056740.1, read on the forward strand.
CATCTGATGCATATCCTAAGCCTGAAGGCAGGAGGTACATAAAGGACAGATGTACATTAAAACCTCAGAAATTCTTTGCAACTAGTCTAAACACAGTACTCAGTCTTCTGTCTGTTGGTCGTATTTGTCAGAGTCAGTTACTTAGCTGTTTGGTCAGGTAAGTGCCCCATTTGGGGAACCTTTCTTTTCTTTTGTTTACTATTCAGAAAAGCACCATATGATTATGGGGGTAGATTCCCCATAAGTACCATCATGATAAGTGTTTGTTTTGTTTGGGAGAGGAGCATAACCATAGGAAGTATTCAGTTTGTCAATCCTTCATCCCCAAGACCCTTCATAGCCGCCTGCCTTCTTTATTGGTTTACTTGGAAAACCAGTGACTTAAGCGTCTCATCCAAGGCACAATGTCAGGTAAGCCTCCCACCCTGACATCCAGCCTCAGCAAAAGTAGTAGTCTAAAAATGTAAATCAGATACTTAAGCTGTCCAGTCCCAACCAGACATCTTTGCTGTGTCTGAAGATGAGACCTCAGATCATCCAGTTCCAACTCCAGCTGCTGCTATTGTGACTTAGTCAGTATCCATTATATGGGGCAGGCCACCTGCACTTCCACCAGGGCTGATCAGGCATCTATTCCTGACATGAAGAGGGAACCAAGGCTAGTTATTCCAGAACTACTATAGTCAAAATGATGCAACATTTCCCATATGAGAGTTCTAAAATGTCTGCTGTTCAGCAAAGATATTATGATTTATTTCAGATGGAGACCCCAAGCTTTTTGCTATTCCCCTGGTGCTGAAACACTATTGGATACTTTTGTGTCAGCCTCTCAGTAGGTTTTATAAGGCTACTGATTATCAGAAATTCTGTTATAGGAATCTTTCTCATCCCACTGTTGTTTCTCTGTCTGCAGACAAACCTACTAAACTGCTCACTTCCCCTAAAGTGTTGCCTGCTGATAAGGATAGCAGAGCCATGGAAAGATTTGGCAAAAAGGTATTTACTTGTGCTACTTGGCTTTTAGAGCCATTAACTGTCAGAATCTCAGTATGAGATATGTATTACCTCTTCTTTCTAAGCTTGGGCAGGTCTTGTCTGATATGCCTGATTGTGACAAGTCGTCAGCATTATCCTTCCTTATTTCTGCTTCTCTGGTAGCTAGGCCCTTTATCAAGTGCATCTATGATGTCACTGATGCTTCTATCCGGGCATCTGAGTCTGGGTCAGTAATTTGAAGGTATTCTTGGCTTAGGCTCCAGTCCCTTCCTGATCATGTTAGAGCCAAGTTGTAAGATTCCTCTTTGGAGACACAGAAGTTTTTGGTTCTGTGTTTGCAAAACCTATTTAAAAGTTTTACAGGACAAGGGTAAGGTGATGCAAGATTGGAAACAAATTTTCCTTTCCCCTGTCCCAAAGTATTAGGGAATTATCCCTGTAAATTGGGTCCTTTTGTTAACAGGCAACAAAGGCAATCTTAAAACTAGATTTCATGAGAAACCAGATCAGGATTCAGAAAGTTAAAATCCCTGCCTTCCTGACAAACCTGTTTCTCCATGACTATATTTTTCCCTTTCTTTTAGCCAAATTCCCCTGTCTCAAAGACTGTTCCTGTCCTTCCCAGTTTGGCAACAGATCACCTTGGACTAGTGGGTTCTGTTCATTATCAAAAGAGGGTAACAGAATGTCTTGGAAGTCCCTCCTCCTTTTGCAGGCTTTTCTCAATCTCCTCCAGATCAGTTATTTCTGTTTCCTGTAATCCGTCAGGATCTTCTGGATCAGGCCATTGTTCAGCCAGTTCCTCCCCCAAAGAGGGCACAAATTCCTATTCTCAAATGTAACTGGTCCCCAGGAAGGAGGGTTCCTGGTGCTCAATATTGGATCTTTCTGAGCTCCTAGCTCAACACCTTTTTAAAAGTATCCAGCATTAAGGATATTAACACTTCAGGCTGTGCTTCCCGTGCTTCTTCTTCAATCCTTTTGATATTCCTGGATTTGAAGGATGTCTATGTTCACATTCCCATAATCCTCTTTTCAGGATTTTTTTTTTTTTTTTGAGATTCTCTGTAACCTTTCCTCATTACCAGTTTTCTGCTTTCCCATTTGGTCTTCGTACAGCCCAGAGGGTATTTACCAGATGCATAGCTCCTGTCATAGCATTTTGTAGACTTCACAGCATATCTGGATGACCTTCTGATTGAAGCTACTTTTCCAGTTCTTCTTCTAAAGAACGTACAGTACTCTATACTTCTTCTTTGCAGTGTTGGGTTCACCCTAGACCTACAAATGTCAGTTTTGATGCCCTGTCAAATAAGATTTTCTTGGGTTGCAGAGTTCAAACACACACACACACACACACACACACACACACACACACACACACACACACACACACACACACAGCATTTCTTCTTATGGCTAAAGTTCTGTGTCTTGTTGTTTGTTTCAGAGCCTTCTTCAGTTGCACATGACCTCTGCAAGAGAGATTTTAAGAGCCCTGAGGTTCATGCTACTAGTATTCCGATGAATCCCTGTGCCAGTCTCCATATGAGGATGCTGCAGTGGTAGTTTGGCTTCAACATTGCCATCCATTAGACTTCCAGATTCCTGTCACACTTTGCTTAAGGAAGGAATTTCAGAGGTAGATCAATCAGATTTCTTTCAATCCAGGACTACCTTTTCTGTTTCCTCCCCCATTCAGGAGGTGTATACAGATGCCTCCGATCTGGCTTGGTGTGCTTGTTCCAGTAATGTAGGAGTTCAGTGGGTTTGGTCTCCTCAAGAGTTAACCAAACACATTAGTATCAAGGAGCTGAGGGCTTTGATCATGGCTGTTCAGTCCCTGCATTATCTCTTGTCTACAGGTCCTTTGAGTGTTCACAGACAACACTGCGGTCATGTGGTACATAAATAAGGGGAGGCAGGCCAGAAAAACAGTGAAATAAGACTAATAAATTAAATACATAAGTATTTTAAAAAAGTATAATAAACATCCCAAACCGGTTTCAGCCAACAGGCTTTCCCACTGAGGAAAGCCTGTTGGCTGACACCGGTCTGGGATGTTTATTATACTTTAATAAAATACTTATGTATTTAATTTATTAGTCTTATTTGGTGCTTTTCACTGTATTTGGTGCTGGCGTTTTTTGTCTACCTGTATCAGTTCCTGCCTTGCACCTGGTCCTACTTGCAGAGAGTTTTTTTCTGACATAAATAAGGGGAGACAAAGTCTTTTCACATTTACAAACTCTGTCATAGCTTGGGACTGTGCCATCAGGTACAGCTCGATTCTTTGTGCAATCTGTAGTCTCTTAGACAGAAATACTGTGGTAGGCACATTCAGCAGATCCTCGCGAATGGATGTTGCACAGAGAGAGCTTTCTTGCCATTGTTAATAAGTGGGATAGTCCCCAAATAGATCTGTTTGCCTCACCCCCCCCCCCCCCAGAACAGTTTCTGTTTCAGGGTACCCTGCCCAAGACATGGAAAACTGTCCCCATTTCTTTCTTTTTGTGCTTTTTCCTCTTCTGCCCAAGGTCCTACACACGATTTTGTTAGAGAGGCCCAAAATCTTGCTGGTGACTGCTTATTTACCCAGACAGAACTGGTTTCCCCTTCTTTTCTCACCTTGCCAAAGGCAATCATCACAAATTACCTCACAGGATTGACTTGTCTACTCAAGACAAGGGCTTATTTATTCAACCTCGTCTTTTTACCCTGCAATTGACTGGGTAGCAGGGTTTTAATTTCTTTTAGACACTATTTTTCTGAGTATGTGCTCCAGGTTTTACAAGGAGCTAAAAAACAACTGCTAAAATATCTTGTGTTTCTAAATTGAAAAGGTTTTCCATATGGTGAAAGAAACAGAATGAGGGCCTCTACCTTGAAGATATTCCTGTTGTTCTTTCCTAGCTGTGTGAGTTGCTCAATTCTGGTGTGGCTTACGCTTCTATTAAGACCTGTTTGTCTGTTATTTCTGCTTGTCTGCCATTAGAGCCACCTCTTTTTCCATATTTGAGGTCAAGCATTTTTTGAAAGACATCCTTCGCATTAGGCTTTCAAGAAAACCTATTCCTCCTTCTTGGGACCTAGATTATATTCTTGAAAACTTAACTTTGCCACCTTTTTAACCTGTAGGGTGTTTTTCCTTAATATTTTGTACCCAGAAGACTGTTTGGTTCTGTTAGTGCCACTCACTTCTGCCAAGTGAGTTTCTGAACAGTTTTTGGCAGTTCCTCCCATCTTGTTTTTCCATAAGGAAAGGGTTTCTGTTAGGACTAATCCTTTTTTTATGCCTAACGTGGTTAATGACTTGTTTTTAAACCAGTCTGTCAGTCTTCACCCTTTTTCCCCTCACCTCAAAATAGAGGTGAGAAAATTCATTTCTTGGATTTGCATTGGCAGCTCAGATTTTACTTTGGCAAGTCTAAAGACTCTGAACAACTTTTTGTTTCTCAGTCTCCAAGCAAACTATTTTTCTTGGATATCTAAGGCCATTTCTTTTTGTTAGGTTTATCAAAAGGAAACTGCTTCTTCTGTTGGAGCCTATTCTTCTAAGGCAGTTTCCTTCTGTAGGGCTTTTTTCAATGGCTTAGACAACTGCATCCATTCTAGAAGCAGCTATGTGGTCTTCTGTTCACGTTTTTACTAAACATTTTAACTTGAAGGAGAAGAGTATATATCCTACTCACTTTGAAGACATTTCAGGTCAAAACGGAGCAAAAACAGTAAAAATCCTGAAGTGGCACCACGGCTGAGGCTGTATAAAATACAACTAAAACATAAAAGCAAACGTAATTTAATTAGAAAACAAACAAAAGGCCTAAGTACATAGATGAACGCTTTCGGCGAGATTTCACCTTCTTCAGATCATACAATAAATAGCCTATCGTGTTAATTATAGCGGGCACACCTTCAGAAATTGACAAATTAAAATGCCAGGCATAAAATCAGGAAGTATAATAACAAAAAATGCATCTGACCAATCCTAAGCTAGGAAGGGTTCAAATAACCAGTAGTAGAATAGTTATTCAAGGCAGTTCCTGGATTGGAGCAGTAACATTGAAAAAACTATTAAAAAACAGTTAAAAACAAACATCAATGTGAAGAGCCTTATATAAATTAAAATATGTGTATATGTCTTGAGATATTACCAATAAACTTCATAGCACTTTGTGATCAATGCGTATGTGTAATGAATAGAGGGATGCTTAAGTCCCCCCGCTTCCGCGGCTATGGATAGTGGTTAATATTTTTGAAAAGATATCCTCATTCACAATGAAAACAGGCAAAGTAATAAATAATATAAACAACCCATCTGGGGCATTTGATTCTTGATTAAACTACTAATGGGCAATGGAAAATAAATGTGAGATCATAAAATGCAAAATAAAGCTGTCTGCATTTGCAGTTGTGACTGTTTCAAAACATTAATTAAATAGTAAACCAATCAATAAATTACTTAAATTGTAAGCAGCCCAGTCAGCCAAAACTCTACAGTTAAACTAATATAAAGCTAGAGGACTAAAACGGAGACGGTCTGTTTTCACGGCTAAGGCCATTTTTGCATACAGGATTAATATTTGATGTTATTTAAACTAAAAATATATTAACTAAGAATATTGTTAGTCCTGATGTATTATGATGTTCAAAAAAATACACAAGAGCTTATATAGGTAATTGTAATGGGTAGAGAGAAGCCGCCCGTATTCATTGCTACAGTCTCTTCCGCATTTGTGGTTAAGATCTGGCAATAGGTGCTGGCTGAATGGCAGTCAGCAGTAGTTCAGCCGAGAACCTATGTGAATTGAAAAACACCGTCCGCATTCGCGGCTACGGCCTTTTCCGCATTCTCAGTAAGAGCCAATTAAATCAGATGTTAGGAATACTGCAGTAGTGATCTTGGAAGGACATAGTACATGTTTGAGGGTTGATTGTGTTAAAAAACAAGGGAAGTAAATTAGAGAGTGCCATAGGGTTAATACTAAAAAGTACAGTTGGGTAAGAACTTACCATAACAGTAGGTATCCTACTGATCACTGTTACAGTAATCCTTCCCTCCCTTCTTTCCCCTTTTTGTTCTGGCTGAGGGGCATCCTTTTTCTCTCCATTTCTTAATGGAGATGTACTTATGTGTACCATTACCTCTTTCTTTTCCTTTCATTCTCCTGGGGCAAGTGTGTTTTCAGGTTTTAGTGTGCATACGTTCCTTATGTACCTTCCACCTCTGGGCTTAGATCATACTTCACATGTATGATGCATGGAATGAGCCAAGCTTTAGTATACCGGCCAGATGTACTGCTACTCTTGGCAGGATATCCCTATTGCAAGGGATACAGCAGCAGTGATCAGTAGGATGTGTACTGTTAATGGTACATTCTTACACAATTGTATTTTTTTAAAACCAACCGCTTTAGCATTCTCCTGTTTACTTCCTTGTTTTTTTGCACTATCAACCCTCGCATATTATCCTGCAGGCTCTGCCCCACTACCTCTCTTTCTACCCATTTGACAGTTTTTTGTCCTATCCCTACCCTTCAGTTACTTTGTAGTCTTCTTTGTAATACCAGATGCTGAATTCTAAGTGAACGTCACCAGTCATTTGGCCTCCTAGTTACTTCTGCCATGTCCCTGTCTTAAAATTGGATTGCATTCTTTTTTTCAGGATCTTGCGTTTGAGCTGAGACCCCATGTTTGCATTCTTTTTTTCAGGATCTTGCGTTTGAGCTGAGACCCCATGTTTGCATTCTTTTTTTCAGGATCTTGCGTTTGAGCTGAGACCCCATGTTTGCATTCTTTTTTTCAGGCTCTTGCGTTTGAGCTGAGACCCCATGTTTGCATTCTTTTTTTCAGGATCTTGCATTTGAGCTGATCCATGTTTGCTATTGAGCAGCTTGGTGACATAGTGATAGGATCTCTGCCTCACAGCTCAAGGAGTAGGTTCGTGTAGTCTGCATATTCTCCCTATATCTGTTTGGGCTTTCTCATACTTTTTGGGGGAAAAAAATGCCTGTTTGACTACACTAAATTATCTGACTTTATTTTTACCTGCTTTTGTGACCCCAGTCATAGCTGAAAAGGGTCACTAGATCAGCTCATGTTTCCTTTAAACAACTAAATTAAATCCTGAAGTTTTTCTCCTACATCACTCTGACCAGTTCTTTTAACAGTTTTTCCACAGCCTTGTGTATTACTGAGGTCAGACTTTCCATCCAGTACTTTACTTGGATTCTCTTGGTGCTCCACCCTCTTTTTCTAAACTAACATCAGAGTTGCATGCAACTAGTCCTCAGCAGTCTGTGCATTGTCCAGTGATTCTGTTAGAGGTGCAGTCAACACTCTAGCTATTCTCTGTCAAAATCCTAAACATTCTCCCATCTGGCTTTGTGTTATCTTCCATGAATGCAGGTAGCACCTTTTGTACTCTTCCCTGGTCTGTCATTCCATAAATCCGCTCTTTTGGTCATCTTCATTTCTCATACAGAATCTGTGTCCCTCTTCTCTTTAGACAGAGGCAAATTTGTTAGCATATAGGTTCATAGGTTCATACTAGGCTATCTGCCCAAGGGCATTTATAAGCCTAGCCCATAGTTATGTGGCTTTCGCCACCCTTTGAATGAAAAAATAAACCTTATTTTTTGCTGTGCCTCTGTCTGCCAGTGACACGAAGTAATCCCTGGGGTATATCTGCGATCTCCATATTTCTATATTACATTTCACCTTGGATTTCTTATCGTCCTTCATTTGTTTACTCACTTCTCTCTTTTCATCTATATCTGAGCAGTTTCTTTCTATTCTTTTGCCGGCAGCCTTAACATCTTTAATCTCCTCCCAAAATCTTTTTGTCTCTCTCATTGATTTCCTGTCACCCTTGCTTCTAATCATTATTTCCTTAACATTTCTGTTACCCAGTTCCCCATCAAACGCCAGCATTCTCTTACCTGGTTTTGCATCTCTTTTACTGATGGTGAACTATATTGCAGCAGGTCAGTAAATGCTAGTTTTTGTGTTTTCATCTCTTTCTCTTGTGCCTAATTCTTCTGCCAAGCAATCCATCAGGTGTTTTTCTTTTATACCATCTCTGTATAACCTCATCAGTTTTATTTTTTTCATTATCCCACATGTTAAAATTCTCCAATGTAGTTCAGGGAGATTGCAGTCCCCAATTAAAATCATCCTTTTCTAATCTTTTTCCCTTACTCCATTATACACTTCCTATGTATGCTTTTCTTATTGCTCCAAGGCTGACTATTGCAACCACTGTCCCATTCTGGACTGCCTGTTTTGCCCTTCTTGCTTCTCCTAGGTTGTACTCGCCCCTCCCCATTTCTTCAGACTGTCCATCTTCTGTTCTGTCTTTCCACAGTCCCTCATGTCATGTCTGTCTTCTCTTCATTGTCGTCTTTAGCAGAACTTCCTCCTCTGACTGTGTCTGTGAACCTTCTGCATTTCTCTAAACTTATATAATTTAACTGCAAGTAAACACAGTGTGCAAACTAGTAAAAACATAGTGACATATAACAGTCAAGTAAGACGAAGTTGGCATAGTGGTTAAGGTCTTTGCCTCCTATGCACAAGGGACCAGTTTTAATCCTGAACTCCAGCCAATGCTCTAAGGAGTTTACATGTTCAAGGAGCTCATAAAAGGTTTTAAGTTCCACCTGCTTACTGTTTCAGGGGAATATTCCCAACCATATATTCATCCTCCTTTTTTTCTCCCCTTTATAACCTAGTCCTTAAGGCTGCCCATTTAACTTTGCACCAGAAACATACTGTAAGGATGTCCCTTAATCTCACAGTGAAGCCATTCATTTTCTTTTTATCTTGAATGGAAAAGATAACTGTAAATTCTATGCATTTTTATCAAGTTCTTTACTGGATCCTGTTCTGTTATTTCACTGTTTATAATTTTACAATGAATATTACAGGGAGGCAATATATGAGGAAAACACATAAAGGAGAGGGGAGAGAGTTTTGTGATGATTAAGTTACTCAGTTGTGTAACAAGGGGCATTGACTCAAGGAATGCAACTGTATTTCTAAGGAAGAGAAAGAATATGTCTTAATATTTTCCTCACCTACAGCAGGTAACTGGTGGGTTTGGCAAAATGATTGTTGAAAACATTTCAGTCTTTGAATTCCTCCACGCAAGAAGAGGGAGAGAATTACTTGCCTATCAGAGTCTCTCTGTCTGAGGAATAAGATTTAGATTGGGACTGCCTTTCTGATATTCCCTCACTGCAGGCTGGAGAGACTGACTTTGAGTAGAGCCTTTCCTCAGATTTTCCTCCAAAGAATGGTCTTTTTCGAGTAGTATTGCCAAAATTAGGGATTTTTTCCCAATGGAAACAAAAAGGCATTTCTGAATCTCATCAAACATTTTTATTACAGGTAGATTTAGCTCAACCTGCACCTGTTCCTTCTGTTTTGCCCGCCTTAGAGGATGCCTTTTTGGCATAGCTCTCAACTGTCCAGATGTTTGAAGAATGATTTGACTCATATTTTTGGTCCATTTCTCATAAAATAGTATTTTTCTGCCAAATCACTAGCAAATCATTGAGGACTGAAGTCGTCGAAGATATTTGATTCCCCATGTGCAAAATGGGAAAAAGGAGTTGTGGATGGATGAATGGATTTGATTTTCGGACTTCACATCCCTCAGAAAATTCATGTTAATGCAAATCCTGTTATTCTATCAACTTTCTAAGTTTGTAAGGGCAGTATTTAAAAAGTGTCCCTATTTTTGGACCTTTGTCCCTTTATTATTTGTGGCTTTATGCAGATTTCTTGCTTTAAGAGGTTGAGAGATATGCTTTTTGGCAGCTTGCACTTTTCCAGACAGTCAGTTTCTACCTCTAAAAAGTTGATAAGTTGTATAAAGTGCCTCAGTCCCATACGTTACAATTATCTAACCCTAGATTAGGCTCTGCAAACAATTTCTTTGTCAAAGTCAACTTCTACTAAGCTTCTTTCAGCAGCTGTCCTATGGATTTATCAAGAACAAATTCATCAGAACATTGGATGCTTACCTTCACTTTCCAAGCAACAGCAATTTCAGACAGTTTTTGGATTGCTTGAGTCTGTTTTGCATTTTGAGTTTGCTGTTTTGTCCTTTGGTTTATCTATAGCACTGAGAGGGTTTGCAAAGTGTCTTATCTTTGAAGTAGCCCACTGCATGTTGCAGTCCATTCACAGGTTCCCTTATTTAGATGATTGCCTGATTTTTACAGATTTTTTCGCAGCTTGTCAAGGGTCTCTGGTTTGGGTAGTAAATCTATTTCTACTCCTGAGATATGAGGTGAATTTATTTTCTCATTTTATCTGATAAGATAGTTATTCTAGGATGTCTTCTGGATACAGTACTTACGATGGTGTTTCTTACACAAAACTAAGTGAAAATTACAAGGAACAGTTTGTGATATTTTGAAACCAGACTTACTGCCACAAGCTTCCTCACAGAGTGGACTTACTCACAGGACAAGGAGAGTTTGATGCATCTCAGCCTTTAACTTCAGCTGTCTGTCAGGATAATAGAATTCAAATGCCTTTTAGGCACATTTTTTTTCCTTAGGATGTGCAGCAGATTTTAAAGGAGACCAAAGAACTTGCTACTAGAAAATCATGTATGAGTAAGTGGAAAAGTTTTTCTCATTGATGCCAGCCCAAGAACCAGGATCCTTTTAAGGCTCAGACTCCTATGATTCTAAAATATTTGTGTGAGTTATCCTCTGGTTTCTCTTGCTGTTCTGTCTAGATTAATATTTTGACCGTATCTGCTTATATGCCTTTAGACTTCTTTCCTTTATCTTGAGAAATATTTTTTTTTTTTTTTGGAAAAAGGTGTTACATTTCTGCTCACCTAGAAGACAGGTGGCTGATAGGTTCATAGGTTGGTACTAGGCTATCAGCCCTAGGGCCTATACAAGCCTAGCCATAACAATTCCCTGGCTATTTCTTCCCACACTATTTACTTCCCTGGACCCCTGTCTAGCAGGGCAACTGACGTGATCCCCGGGGTGAATTTCCTTTCTCCCATCCAGTCGTCAAGGTTCCATTTGAAGAGGGCCAAAGAGGCACTCTCCTTGACATGTATGGGCAATCTATTCCAGAGTGTGGGGAGATTCTGGGTCAGGAACCTATCCCTCCAGCATGTTTTGTTTATTGTGATGACAAGGTTTAGATCCCTGGAGCACGTGGCTCTGAGGGATTGGGATTTCTTTAAGTGTAGCATGTCCAACAGCTCTGGGTTTGACATGGCCTTGTATGTTAAGCAGAGATCACCTCTGAGTAGACGATATGTGACAGAGTATAGCTGGAGTTTTTTAAGGCGGTCAGTGTAGGGCATCTGCTTTAGGCATGTAATTATTTAGTGAGGTATTTCTGTGGCCTTTCCAGTTGTTGCAGATGTCTTGAGAGGTACATACCAAACAGGGCGTTGTATTCTATAATGGGTCTAATGAGGGATGAGTACAGTGGGACAATGACCTTCTTTTTTTCTGGATGAAAAGCCCTTAGTGATGAGGTGTGCCACACAGAAGGATTTTGACTGTTGTGGTGATGTGGTTATCGAAGGTGAGACCACTGTCCACCTGTGTCCCTAAGTCTCTTATCACACTTTCGGTGTTTAGTGTACTGCCACCTATATGGTAATTCACGGCTACATGTTTTTCTCAGAAGGGATAACTATACATTTCTTGGCATTAAGCTTGAGCCCATGGCTCTAGCACCAAGCATCTGTTTCTGTAAGGCCCTTTTGTAGAGTATCCACATCATTTGGGGATTCAATAATGGCTCCCAGTTTGCAGTCATCTGCGAACTTTGTTAGCCAGAGTCCCTTAGAGCTGCCCTGTACTTCAGAGAAGTAGATGCCAAACAAGAGCGGTCCCAGGACTGAACCCTGAAGTCCTCCACTTGTCACTTGTCTGGAGATGGATTTGGAGTCGGCTACTTTTACAGTGTGGATTCTATCGGTAAGCCAGTTAGCAACACATTGGGTTACGTAGGGATTAATGCCCAGCTTAGTAAGTTTATCTATGATTCCAGAGTGGGGGATGGTGTCAAAGGCCTTGGTAAGGTCTAGATAGGCTGTGTGAACCAGCTTACCCTTGTGCATGGCTCTGGAGACTGACTCGAAGAAGTCAATCAGGTTCAGGAGACAAGATCGGCCCTTCACGAACCCAAACTGGGTGGGGTCCAGTGTTTGAAGGTTGCTAATGTTTTTGTTTATAAGTTCCATGATAATACGCTCCATGGCCTTGCAGATAAGGCTTGTCAGACTGATGGGACGGTAGTTTCCAGGATCCAAGGTGGATTCCCCCTTGTAGATCTTAATTTGTATTAGAAAAAACGTAGCACTGCTTCTTTTTGAACCTTCTCACAAGGGTGATTAAAAGTTCATATCCTGGAAAACAGTATGTTTATTAGTCTAACTTCTGCAAGAAGAGTATCTGAGTTATAGATTTTTGTGGTGAGTCCTTCAGTCTCACTTTTCAGAAAGATAGGGTAATTTTGAGGAAAAAAAGTCCTTCCTTTATGTCAAGGCCATTTCAGAGTTCACATTAACACAGACTGTTCATCTCCATTTTCTTTCCAGAGCCAAAAACTCCAGGAGAGAGAATTTTACATACTGGATGTCCACAGTCAACTCTGGTGCTATATTGACAGAACAAAGACATTCAGGACTTTCTAATCGACTTTTTGTCTCCTGTGAAGGTAAGACAAAGGGGCAACCTGTGTCTATAAAGAGCATTTCCAAATAGTTGTCCCATGCTATTGCTTTTTGTTACTCTCCATGGAACAAGAAACTGCCAAGCAAAGTCAAAGCCCTACTTCTGTGGCTTTTGAAAGGAGAGGACTCTTGAAATACACTAGATTCATCAACTTGGTCACTTGTGCACACTATTACCAAGCACTAAAAACTAGTTTCCTTCCCTAGGTCAAAAGTAGACTTTGTTAGAAGTTTCTCCAGCAGATCCTGGGCTGTGATCCAGCTCTCTCCTTCCTTACCAATTTCTGGTATTCACCCGTACTGCTTAAGGTTACTGCAGCAGTGATCTAATGATGAGCATAGTACAGTTGTGTAAGTAAACTTACCATATCAGTCAGTATATATGTGAATATATCAGTGCTGCAATAGCTGCTCCCTCCTTCCCCCATATTTCTGCTATTTTCTTTCCAGGGTGTGGGATTTTTTTTGTTCCTGTTAGGCAGGGCTCACGTCTCCCTATAGTCTGATGCAAGAAAGCTCTAAAGTTTTGGTATCCTAACCACTGGTTTTACTCTGCATCCGTTGTGTATACTAGTGGCTGGGGTGCATGGAAGGAGTCCTAAAGCTTTGGAAGCTGCCAACTGGTCCTGTCCTTGGCAGGACATCTCATATTTCTTACTGCTACTGCAGCAGTGATCTATTTGAACATCTTCTGTTATGGTAAGTTTACTTACACAACTGGACTTTCCAGTAGTTTTTCATGATCCTTCTCTAACACAGAGAGTTGTTTCCCTTCTTTCTTTCTTCCAGAAGCCTAATACTAGAAAAACCTGCAAGAGGAGTAAGTGGATATGTTCTTATGTTTGGGTTCAGAAGAAATGGTTATATCTCTTCTGGTTTGGTCCCAACCTTGCAGGGCTACTTTGCTGGTCTTGGAGTTAGACTTGAGTTTCTTCTCAAGCTGAGGCCCATGTGGCTATGATTTCCTACAATCAACACCACATTGGTTCTCCCATTGCTTTGCTGAAGGTTTCTAAAGCCTTCTTGAATGGCACTTGCCTTTGTTACACGAGTCACTTCCAGTTTGGGGCTTCTGTTTTGTTTTAGAGGAGCTTATGCAGATTTCGTTTGTGCCAGCAGCTTCAACAGAACTTAAGTTTGCTTTCTGAAACTGTCTTTTTATATGGTTGTTGCATCTTACAAGCAAAGTTCTGAGCTCTTCTGTCCTTTCTAAGCCTTCATACGTTTGAAGGTTGCTAATGTCTTAGTTTATAAGTTTCATGATAATACGCTCCATGGCCTTGCAGATAAGGCTCATCAGACTGATGGGACGGTAGTTTCCAGGATCCAAGGTGGGTCACCCCTTATGGATCTTAATTGAAACCATGTTTTCCTTTTGATGTTCATCATTAGGATCTTTGCTGCAGTAGCCTAAACTGTGTTGGTTATATCTTTTTATTGATATAACAGCCAGTCAGCTTTGAAAGCTTTCATGGCACCTTCCACATGCCCAAACCATTGGTGAGCTGACTAAAAAAAGAGGTTTGGGCACCAAGCCCTTCAGAGCCTTTTTACTGCCAAAGAGAATACTCCTGTGCAGGCTTTCAAGGATCGAATGTTGGTTACCGCTGTTCTACTGCTGAGCAGGTAAGTTCCTTTCAGCTGGGAAAAAACTTCCATTTCACTTTTTGTGACTGAGGATTTACTTTCTGTGAAAAGTGTTTTTATTGGCTGTCTCTTAACTTATGATAACTTTTAAATGGAAGTGTTAGTTTTTTACTTTTGTGGTAAAAAGTTGTTAAAATAAGTTTAGATTTTTTTTCTGTGATAAAAGTTTTGTTATACTTTGGGGGGTTGTGCTAAGTGCTTAAACTGTTTTTTACTGTGTTTAACGGGGAAGAAGTTACTTTTTAAACACTTGCTTATTTTACTGACTTGCTGTCAAGCTTACCTGGAAATTGGGCACCTTTTGTCTTTACCATGGAACAACCAACTTGTTCCTTAGTTCTCACTTCTTCCAGCCAAAAAAAAGAAGAAAGTTGTCAAACAGCCTTTGCCACCACAGCAGGCGGCTAAAGTGTCTCGGATGCAGGTGGGTGACTCTGCTGTTGACAAAACTGTTTCCTTGGACTGCTCATCTTTTTTCTTGGTTCCACTGGTCTAGTCCCTTCAGCCATCGAGTACTGATAGTTGGACATATCCTATGTGACTGTTGGAATGCCCTTATTAGGCAGGAAAGAGACAGTCTTGTTTCGTTTGTCTTTGGAGAGGGGGCAGGTAGTACTGCTTTGCATAGCCAGAAAGCTGTGCACATTCCTAGGAGGGTTTTGCTGATAAAGGTGGGTCTGTTTCTGCAGAATTTCCTGTCAAAAAGACTTAAGCATGTCATTCTATGTCTCTGTTGCACTGGACAGAAGTAGTTTATTGGGCTTAATGTGGAGTTTAATGCAAGCTCTTGACCCTTACAGTATGGCTGGTTCTATGAAAAGAAAAGGAATTCTTCATTCACTTGAGATTCAAGGGCTGAATCTCAAAATGATTTTGAAAGCGCAGAATGTCTGAGTCAGGGTCTGATTCAGATTTGGAGGAGAATGTGGCTTCAGACAGTACTTTCAAGGATTCTCTTTCTCTGACTGTGTTTCCAGAATGAATCAGTTGTTTCATTGGGAAAACAGTGATGTTTCTCAGACCCTCAGGAAACTATGATTTGTTGCAACTAGAATTTCCAAAACCAACCCGTTCCTCCTGTTCTGTCTGCTTTGAAGCATGTTTTTGTCACAGCCTGCATCTTCCCTGACAAGTCAGCCTGCTGTCCCCCAAAAAGTAGACTGTGTAAACTGTCTCAGTCATTTAAGTTTTTGTATCATCCCAGATCAGACCCAGCAACTTGTGCTTTAGTATCTCTCTGCTTCTGACAAGGATGGAGAGGCGTTTAATTGATTTGGGTAAAGTGGCTTCTTCTAGAATATTTGTTTTAAGAATTTTCTGCTGTCAAGCTCATATGTTAAAGGTTATGCTTGCCTTTTGTGAGACTATGAGAAATATTTTGACATCCGATGTTCTTCATCTCACATTGCTGCAGTCCTTACACTTGGGTAGTCCGCTGTCCTCGGTCGGCCCGAATATCAAAGTATAAGGCTGACGTCGGTCAAGGCGCATTTGACTGACATCAGAACGTCGGGGTACAAATGCGCATGACCGACGTCATATCCTCAGTCTTTTTTGCCGCATGGTCCGATGCAGAAGCAGCTCTGAAATTTTTCAATTCAGAGTTTCAGACCGGGGAATATTTTAGTTTTTCTTGCCTCAGTGGTTTACCGGATGTCAGAAAAGTGAATAACTGTATTTCTTGTGGGAAACAGATACCGCATAGAGATTATCATACTTTGTGTATTCCTTGTTTAGGGCCTGAGCACGACGTTGTTGGGTGTCGCTCTTGTGCTAGATTCAATAAGCGCACTATAAAGAGAAGGTTAGATTGTGCCAGGTTAGTCTTATAAAATGCCGTCGGATGGGTTCTTTAGAGGTGTCGGTGGTGGTTCGGAGGTTTCTTTGGAGTCCCAGGGAGAGACTTTGTTATTGCAGGATGTGGCCTCTCAGGAGGCAGGTCAGGCTGAAGGGGCTTCTCAGGTTACTGTACTCCCCTCCCTTCCCAGGGTGGTTAGGCCCTCTCCTTCTGTTTCCAAGGCTTCTCCCAGAGGCAGGCCAGGTTTAGCTTCGGTTGGTGTCACCCCTAGTTCTTCAGGAACTGTGCCCAAGAAGCATATGCTTAAAATGGCAGAAGATTTGATTACTTTGATTAGAGGTTCTTTGCCCCCTCCTGATAAGGGACCTAGGGTGGAACCTGAACTAGGGAGTTTTGAGCAGGCTTCGGATGTTTCAGAGTTGCAGGAGTATTTTCCTTATTCTGATTCTGATGTGGATGATTCTACTCCTTCTGCTTCTCCTCCTGTGGATTTTTCTTTCAGAAACTCTTCATTCCATGAGTGAGCATTTTAAGTGGGAAGGTCAGGACTTCTCTGATTCCAGGAAAAGGCTTAGGGAATTTTTGTTTTTACCCCAGCATAGGCCTTTGGCTATTCCTCCTGTTCTGGATGTGGTGGAAGATGTTTTTGCAGAGGCTTCTCTTAATCCTGATTCTTTGCCTCCTGCTCCTGTTAAACCGGATAGGTATTACAGGGTGCCTGAAGCTCATAAGTATCTTTTAAGAGTCCTAGGGCAGACCCAGAAACTGTTAGTCAGGGGCCTAAAGGTGTTAAGGCTTCTGTTGTCAAAGTTCCTCCAGATAAAGAGGCCAGGGCTTTGGATAGATGGGGAAAGAAGGTTTATACTTCTTCCACCTAGCTATGAGGGCTTTGAATTGCCAGTTTCACATGTTGAAATACCAAAACTATCTCCTTTCACAATTGAAGTCTAAGGTAGATGCTCTGGCGGAAGGTATTGAGTGTAAAGAGTTACAAGATTTAGTACATGTTTCTGAACAGGTGGGTAAGCATTCTTTGCAATGTGGTTTTGATGCTGTACAGGCCTCGTCTAGGGTGGCTGCCACTGGGTCAGTTCTTCCACGCCTGGCTAAGGGATCAGAATTTATCTGACCATGTTAAGACAAGGATTTTAGATGCTCCTTTACAATCTGATGTGTTGTTTGGTTCTCCTGTTGAGGCAGTCTTAAAGAAAATGGAAGACAAGGCTAAGTCTATACAGACTGTTAAAGATTTTTTGCAGGTTCAGCCTCAAGTTTAGTAGAAATTGGCCTAATGATTCCCAGTCTAGGGCAGAGCTCAGGGCTCTTTCAGGCCTAGAACAGGGAGTTCACCTGCACAGTCTTGGTGAGGGCAGGGGTCAGTCCTTTCTAAACAGACCCAATGTTTTCAGCTGCCAGAGCCTTCTCGTCTGGCAGCACCTTTGGGAGGAAGGTTGGCACTTTTCAAGGAAAATTGGAGTTTAATTACCCAAGACAGATGGGTATTGGATATCATACACCACGGTTACAGGTTTTATTTCCATACCTTGCCTCCTTTCAAAGGCATGCCAGACGTTCCTCCTCAGCAAAGAATAGAGGCTCACAAACAAATTTCTCTGTTACTTCAAATAGGGACTATTCAGCCGGTCCCTATGCCAGAAGTGGGCCTAGGATTTTATTCTCGCCTGTTCCTAGTACCAAAGAAAGGGAACACGTGGAGACCAATTTTGGATTTATCTACCCTCAACACTTATCTGGACATTCCCAAGTTCAAAATGTTGACGTTACAACAGCTTTTACCTCTGCTGGGCAAAGATCATTGGATGGTAACTTTGGATCTCAAGGAGGCTTACCTTCATGTTCCTATCAGACTAAGTTGCAGGAAGTATCTGCGTTTTCGGGCTGGGACTTCTCATTATCAGTTCTCTGCATTGCCCTTTGGCTTATCTACTGCCCAGAGTGTTCACGAAAGTTCTGGCTCTAGTGATAGCTTTCCTCAGGCTAAAAGGAATACAGATCTATCCTTATTTGGACGATTGCCTGATTCTGGCTCAAGGAAGGGACGAGCTTCTTCATCATTTGGAATATGTGATAGCAGTGCTAAGATGCCTGGGGTATTCTGTGAGCGAAATAAAGTCCAGTCTAGTACCCTCTCAGGACATGTGCTTTCTGGGTGTAAGACTGAATACAGCATCCCAGATGGCCTTTTGACCCCGGACAAACAAAAGAATCTTTTTACTTTCATCAATTGTCTCATCAGTCCAGGCTGACTGCAAGGACAGTCCTTCAAGCCTTGGGGTTCATGGCATCTTGTATTCTGGTGCTTCCCAATGCCAAACTGCATATGAGGAAGCTACAATGGTATCTCAAAAATGTATGGACACAGCACTGCCAGGATCTGGACACTGTCATTCAAATAATACCTTGCATTCAAAAGGAATTGTTGTGGTGGGCTCAGGAATGTCACCTAAACAAGGGACTCTCTGTGACCCGGCCAGAGGCGAGTCAGATTCTAACGACAGATGCCTCAGACAAAGCTTGGGGAGTTCATCTGAATGGAAAGTGGATACAAGACAAGTGGCCTGCCAGACTACAACATCTACATATCAACTTGAAGGAGATGTTAGCAGTCCAGTTTGCATTAATAGCTTTCAAGGATTTACTTCTTCCAGGGCAGGTGTTGATTCTAACAGACAACACAACTGTCATGTGGTACATCAACAAGCAAGGGATTCTTATCCTCTATGCAGGCAAGCAATGATTTTATGGGAGACTGCTCTCAGTTTACAGCTAAATCTTCAGGCAAGGTTTCTGCGGAGCACAGAACTCCTTAGCAGATGTGTTGAGCAGGCAATTATAGATCCCCACGAGTGGAAATTGGATCCTCATGTATTTCAGAAATTGACAGTGTCATGGGGAACTCCAGACATAGATCTGTTCGCTTCTCCACTAAACCACCAGCTGCCAAAGTTTTGCACGAAAAGGTTTCATCCCACAGCTTGGAAAGTGGATGCTCTTTCTTTCAATTGGAGCAATCTTCATGTGTATGCCTTTCCACCTCTGCCTCTCCTCCCAAAGGTACTACTAAAGGCCAGACAGGACAAGCCACGGATGATTTTGATAGCTCCAGATTGGCCTCGACAGCATTGGTACCCATTACTGAGAAGCCTGGCAGGAGCCTCCATGGCCTTTGCCTTCGATTCCACACCTGTTGTCTCAGGAGGACAGTCATTTGCTCAATGTCAAGCTTCACTCTCTTCACCTAACAGCCTGGCATATTCTGTTTTGAACCATAGTGGGTCTCAACTTCCACAGCAAGTTTTGAATGTTATTTTGGAAGCTAGAAGGCCTAGTACAAGGAAAGTGTACGCAGATAAATGGAAGAGATTTTTATTTTGGAGTGCAGCAAAGGATTTTGATTTTTCTGAGCCTAATTTAATTGTGGCTCTTCAATATCTTACTGAGTTACTGGACAAGGGTTTGTCCTTCTCTTCTATTAAGGTTCATGCTGCAGCAATTGCTCACTATGATTGTGACCCACCATTGTTTTCTCATCCTTTGTTCAAGCAATTTCTTAGAGGCAAAGAATATAAGACCCACGTAGAGCTCCTACTCCTGCTTGGGATCTCAATTTTGTGTTGGAGAAACTCACTCTACAACCTTTTGAGCCTGCAGCTACTACCGAGTTGAAATATTTATCATGGAAGACTGCTTTTTTGTTGGCCATTACTTCTGCAAGAAGGGTTTCTGAATTGCAGGCCCTTATGGCGGTTGAGCCTTTCCTAATTTTCCATAAGGATAGGGTATCTTTAATCCTTCCTTTATGCCTAAAGTGGTTTCTAGTGTGGCTTTAAACCAAACTATTCATTTGCCTACTTTTTATGCAAATCCCCAAAATAAGGGGGAAAAGATTTTGCACACTTTAGATGTACACAGGCAGTTGCGATATTATTTGGACAGAACTAAAGGGTTCAGGCAGTCTCAGCAGTTATTTGTTTCTTTTGCTTTGAGTTCTCAGGGCAAGCCTGTGTCAAAGCAAACTATTTCTAAGTGGATTGGGTTTTGCATTGCTTTCTGTTATTCCCATCATGGCAAGGAGATTCCAGCTGGGATTAGGCCTCATTCCACTAGGGCTACTGCCACTGACAGCTTTTTGGCAACTAAAGATATTTTGGAGGCAGCTACTTGGAGTTCAGTGCATACTTTCTCTAAGCATTATCACCTTCCACTTTATTCTAAATCTAGGGCTGGTTTTGCCACTGCTATTTTGCAGGGCATTTTGGCAGCTCCTGCTTCCTTATAGTTTTGCCATCCTCCCTTACCTCTGCTTTGGGATTCTACAAGTGTAAGGACTGCAGCAATGTGAGATGAAGAACATAGTACAGTTTTGTACCTACCATAAATGTAGATGTTCAAGATCCACATCTCCCTCCATCCTCTGTAGTTAGAGGTTGTGTGGGTTGGGTTGTCAATATGGTGTATATTGTATATATTGTACAGATTTTTAGTGCAAGGGTGGTTGGTTGGTTGTTTGCTGTCTTTTGGTTTTGACCTTTCTTTTTAGGGTCTTCTGACATCTGGGGCAAGAAAAGACTGAGGATATGCTGCAGCAATGTGGATCTTCGAACATCTACATTTATGGTAGGTACAAAACTGTACTTTTCCTCTTATCTCTTAAATCTGCTTCGTGTAACTTGTTTTTTTGTGTGTCTCAGATGGCTACACACTGTTTAAAATGTGTTCAGGATTCTGCTTATGACACCTCCAGGGCTGCTGCCACTGGAACTGTTATGAGCAGTTTGGCTGGCTGGGGTACTCAAACCCTCCCAGAGAACTAGTTTTGGACCTTCTGCTGCAGAGGCCATTAAAAAGTGTGATCAGCAGGGAAAGCTGATTCAAGGGATCTCTTAGATTTTTCGGCCCATCTTCTCCAAGTCTGACAAGAGATTTAATGCTCCCTCTGCAACTTTCTTTAAAAATAAACAGACCCAGCAAGCTGCTGGTAAGCAGATCTTTAAAAAGCAATGTTAGGGAGGTTCCAAAAAGAATGCAGCCCCCCCCCCAACAAAGGACAGTCTAATACGTCTGAAGGATTATATGAAGGACTTCCCTCACACACCCTGGCAGTCCTGTAATCCTTCCAGAAAGTCTGAACCTCTATTTGTCTCTCGAACATAAGTTTCAGACGGGTTCTGAGAGTAATCCATCATGGTTACAGGTGACAATGGGATACTCTTCCTCTTTTTCGGGGGATTCCTCCTCATGCGCCAGACCGTCTCTTTCTTTCCCTCCTGTCATTCAGCATATGCTTGCACAGGAAGTGATAGAATCTGTCTCTGCTCCTCATATAGGGAAAGGGTATTATTCCAGGGCATTTCTGGTACCAAGGAAAAAACATTCTTGGAGACCACTTCTGGATCTTTCCTTTCTGAATCTGTTTGTGTTGGTACCAAAGTTCAGAATGCCGTCTCGTCACAATTTCTTAGCCCCTCAGTTTTCTTGTGACCTTAGATATAAAGGATGAATATAGTCACATTCTTATAGATTCAAATTTCATATGTATCTTAAGGTTTTCTATATGTGGATCATGGTTTTCTATATGTGGATCATGTTATCGATTCTCTGCATTACCATTTGATCGATCTGCTGTTCCAGGGTATTCACAAAATGTCTAGCTGTGGTGGTGATACCCTACCACAAGACAGTAAGGTGTTCACATTTTCCTTATTTAGTTGCCTTTATATTTGCAGAATCACTTTTAAAGTGACAGGAATCTCTCACTTGGGTAAGGGACCTCCAACACAAACTGGGATTCCAAGAGAACTTACAGACTACTTTTCTGACTCCTCACATAATTGTTTTCATGGGGTGTCTCTTGGACATCTCAGTTCAAAGAGCTTTTCTTCCCACAGGAAAAAAAGTAGATTTGTATTTAGACATATTCCTTGAGTTTTTCCACTCAGACTTCTGCCTCAGCAAGGGAATTCCTCAGAATTCTGGGGCTCATGGCATCTGTGATGTTCATCATATGTTGTGTAATACATCACATGAGAAAAATACAGTGGTACCTGAAATATTTATGGTCTTATCAACAGTCCATAACATTTCAGATTCCAGTTTTGGGATTTGTGAAACGAGAGATTTTGGGTGGACATGCCAGAAAACTCTGAAACCAAGTCTCCCATTCTTCTTTCTTGCTCCAACCTAGTCTTTTACAGCATACACTTCAGACCTTTTTGAGCAGCATTGTCTGTGGGAATAAAAGTGCAGGATCTTTGGAACAAAAAAGACAGACCAAACACAAACTTAAGATATTTTAGCTCTAATAAATACTCTCAAATCTCAACCATTTCTAGTCCACAGGACCTCTACAAGTGTTTACAGACAACACTACTGTGATGTAGTACATAAACAAGCAAGAGGAAATCATATATGTGCCCTCTGTGCAGACTAGCCATGGTAGCCTCTCATATGGCTACACTCACAGTACAGTACAGTATCACTCTACAGGCATCCTGTATACGATCAGAGCAAAATTGTGTTGCAGACAGGTTGAGCAGGACCAGACCCTCACAAATGGAAAGTGAATCAGAGGGTCTTCCAAGAACTGATATAGCTGTAGAGAATACTTCTGAAAGATCCATTTGATTCCACTTACTACAGTAATTTGGCAAAATGAAAGATGACCTGAAAGACAGATGCATTTTCTTTTCCTTGTTCAGAAATATTCCTGTATGCTTTTACTCCCTTTCTACCAAATATCCAAGGTCATTCTGAAGGGTTCCTCAAAGTTCATTGTGGTGACTCCCTTCTGGCCAAGGGAGCAGTGGTTTTCCATTATTCGTAAATGACCAGGGGCAATTACCTTAAGCTTCCTCACTGACTGTATTTACCCACACAAGAGGGGGGGGGGTTGATACATTCTGACCCCAAACAAATATAACTGACTGCCTAGTTGATATAATTGTAATACCTTTGAGGCACCTTTTTTCTGAGGACATGCAGCAGTTATTAACTTATTCCCCCCAGTATAGCTCTTTTGAGTGTAGGTGTGGCTTGAGCCTTTTAAAAATGAGGTTATCATATTACAGTTCAAACAAATATTCATATCTCTGGAACCATAAGTGTTAAAACTTTAAATGGTAAACAATTCAGGATAAAGTAGTATTTACATTAGTGGCATTCATTCAGTTCAGTGCTTTAAACTTGAATTTTTATATGCTATAATAAAGGTAATGAATATTAATTTTGTAATATTGTTTAAACAGCTTATAAGTAACCATTCAAGCAAAACACATACTGCCAGCAGGATTTTCTTCATACAGTCGTGATCTTTCCTGTGAGGCTATGTAGTTCTGTTTGTGTTACCTGAGTTGTTGAGATGTTTAGAGAAATATGAAAATTATTACAATACAAATAGTGTACAAATATTCAATATCTGTTTAGCTGCATTAGGCAGAGGTCAAATATCAATACAATTGTATTTGCCATTATGTATGCTTTAAGATAAAATCTTCAGATACCTTGTATGTAGCATGGTTTTGGAATTATTAATGCAAATCTGAACAAGCAATATTTGATGCCTAGACGCATCAGTAGGAGGTAACTGCAGAAACAGCTGGAGGCACACTTGACTGTAATGAGTCAATGGGAGCAAGAAAGCCTACTATTAGAAAATCATATTTTAGTAAATGGAAAAGGTTTTCTCTTTGGTGCCAAGAGAAGAATCCGCACCCATTCAGGGCAGGTGTTTCTCTGGCTGTACAATATTTGTGTACGTTATTGTCCTATGGCCTCGCTTACTCCGCAGTCAAGGTTCAGTTTATTGGCCATTTCAGCTTGCCTGCTTATTGATCACCCCCTTTCAATACAGTCTTATGTGAAATGTTTTTAAAAAGGGTGTTGTATAAGAAGCCTTCTAGAAAAGGGGTGGCTCCTCCTTGGAATCTTAAATTTCATATTAGTAAAACAAATTCATGCTCCATTAGAACCAGATCATCAGGCTGACTTGAGATTTTTAACGTGGAAACCAGTCTTGCTAATTACTCTGATCTCTCAAGAAGAGTATCTGAGTTTCAAGCTCTTATGGCAGGTCAACCTTGTTTCATTTTCCACAATGATATGGTTTGCATAAGAACTAATCCTTTATTTATGCCTAAAATTGTGTCCAAGTGTACTTTAAGTCAAGCTGTCGCTCTCCCTGTCTTCTTTCCAGAACCTAAAACGATGTAGAAAGGGTACTGCATGCCTTCAATGTCCACAAGCAACTCAGTACTATCTTCACAGAGTAAAGTCTTTCGGAACTTCTGACCAGTTGTTAATTTTTTGGGGAAGATGAGAAAAAAAAAGACAACCTGTATCAAAACAGACTATTTCAAGATGGTTGATTCATGCTACTACCTTTTGTTACACCTTCACAACAAAACTATTTTGTTACACCCATCACAACAAAACTATTCCATGCAGAGTCAAAGCCCATTCTACCAGAGCCCTTGCTTCATCTCTGTTTTTTAGAAAGGGTTGTATTCCAGAATCATCAACTTAGTCCTTTGTGCACACATTTACAAAGCACCGTGAACTAGATTCCTTCCCCAGGTCTAGGCCAGGCTTTGCTTGGAACATTTTCCAAGGGCACCTGGACCCTCAGCCTTCCGTCTGCTCATATAGCTTAGGCTACTGCAACAGCGATCCTAATGATGAACATAGTGCAGTTATATAAGTAAATTTTACCGTAACAGTAGATGTTTGAATGATCACTGCTGCAGTGGCCGCTCCCTCCATCCGCCTTATTTTTGAATGTTTTTATGCCAGGGTGTAGACAATTAGTATTATAGTTATAGCTTAGTCCTCCAAGGGCTTTAGCCTCCATCTCTCTCCGTTGGCTTGAAAGCTTTGAAGGGCTTTATGCCCAAACCTCTTTTTTTAGTCAGCTCAGTTTGAGCTGATTGGGTACTTGGAATGTTCCCTGAAGCTTTGGAAGCTGGTTGGTTGGTATGTCCTTAGCAGGATATAACCTATAGAGCTTAGGCCACTGCAGTAGTAATTATTCACACATCTACTGTTTTGGTAAGTTTACTTACACAACTGTACTTTCTAGCTCTTAGTTTATGCCTAAGGTGATCTACAAGTGTTGTCGCCAGCAAGCTGTTTGCTTGTCCTTTTTCCCCTTAGTATGCTTGTCTTGGGTAGTGTCTGTTGTACTGTCTGGATGTTTATAGTCATCTGAGGTATGTTTAGGGCCAAGGCTATTGAGAAGCCCTTTGTTTCCTTTAATTCAAGGTCTTTGAGTGAGAAAGTTTCTAAAGTTGTTTTTTCCAGATGCTTTTCTCTCAGCATCTGTTTTTGTTGTACCCTGCATGGCAAGGATTTGCTGGGTTAGTCCAGGAAGGGATGCGGCTTCCTCTTCAGCCTTGTTCAGGAATGTAGCAATCAGTGGCATTTGTGCAGCTTATTTGGGCCATTTTAAACCCTTGTCACTAAGCATTACAAATTGGATATGACCTTGGGGTCCAGAACTTCCTTTGGAGTCACTGTGTTGCATGTTGCAATTTGGTACAGGATGCCCTAACCAACAGAGCTTGGGACACTGTACTACATGTTCCTGAGGATGACGTCCTTCCTACAGATTTATCATTATGTGACGTACATAACTATTGTATCAAATATGAATGGGGTTCATTGCCCAGCCATCCTTCTCCATCTTGATATTATGGTCCCAGTGATGTGTCTGTGTTTTAGTCTTAGCATGGCTCCACAAATCTGGTTAGAGGAGCTAGAACAGGTCATCGTAAGACAGAGGGGAGAGGTTTGCAGCCTGAAAAAATTTGGACTGCCTTGAGTGGTCCTAATACCTGCAGTTTTAGTCATAAGCATTAGTGAGCATGGCCTGGTCGCCTCTTCTGACAGAATTAACTGATTTCAGTACATATCTTTAGAGCCATACTAGATTTCATTAGTAATTGTATTTATGTACTTTAAAAGGTAATCACCAGAAGGTAGGGGCACCTTCTCCTTAGAGAAAATGTGAAGGAACACTGCTGCGCTTCAGTATAGGGAAGAGTCACAACATTGCAAGAAAAACAAGCTTAGATATAAACTCAGATGGAGATGAGCAGCAATGTATTATGTAGCATGTGATCCCATATCTCCCCACCTGACAACTGTTTACAATATGAAAAAAGTAACAGTTAAGGAGGATGAGATAGTTCTCAACAGAAATTGAAATGAAAGTTAGCCCTGATTTCTGCTGTTTTTCCCTTCTTTATGTAGGTACAAAACTTGTAATCATAAAGGTAAATGAAGTTATGTAGATTTCACTGACTTCTGCCATAAGAAATGAGCAGAAGTTATTGCTTGTCCGTCCATCCATCCACCCACAACCCCTTTTCCCATTTTTGCACATGGGGTCAGGGTATCACTTCAACAGTGACAATCATCTAAAGCCAAGGTTCACACCACCAATTAGCTAGCCCTGCCGCGGCTGTTCTTCCATACCACACACTCACGTGCACACTCATGCCTATGGCCAATTTAGAGAGACACATTCAGGCTGAAGTCCAAGACGGAAATGAGAAGCTCAGAAAGGTTTCCAGATAAATCTCCACCTATTCCTGCATCATACTGTACTATGCAGTGTTAACAGGGCAGATATGTTCACTGGGGAACAGACTGCAAAAATGTTTGTGTCTGTGTGTGTGTGTGTGTGTGTGTGTGTGTGTGTGTGTGTGTGTGTATTCTGCAATGAGTTAGTATCCCATCCAGGACTGTTTCTCTGCTTTATATCCATTTAATATAGGGGTAGTCTTCAGCTTCCCAATTACCCTGAATGGCATAGAGTGGGTGTCAAAAAAATTAATAAATGACTGTATGATTTATACAGATATATTTTAATGCACCAAAAGGCAATTAAAATAAGTAGATTGTTCTACTTTATATTGAGTGTACAGCTGTTACCTAACCATACTTGTGTAGTGAGCCATAGTTATGGGAGCAGCTGATTCAGTAGTTTTTAACCTGCCTTGAAGCTGTGTGACCTAAGAGTAGATCATATTAACTAAGGTGGTGCAAGTGATTTTACTTCTTGCATGGGGGGGGGGGGCTGATCCCTAACTTCAACCAGGGCTTTACTTTTTGGGTGACTATTATATCTACTGGAACAGTTTTTCACAAAACTGTGACTCATTGTATAGTAGTAAAATCTTGATCTGATGTCTGTTCAGTCTTCATCACACCTGTGGGTCTCGGTTCTGATTTCGGAACCGACTCTGCCATTAACAAAACTAAAGCTTCCAAGCTAGAGCTCCTCCCACCCTGCCCATACTCCCTCGCTCCTCCCAGATACCTCAGATCTCATTTGCTGTGTATCAGCAAAGCATTGCTGTCTGGTTAGAGCTCCTCCGTGGGTCATTTTCAGCATTTTCTCTGTGTTATCATGAGTGGCCTTTGGCCTGTTTTTTCTTTAAAACCTACCGTAGCATTTCTGTTTTAGTTTAAAAAAAAGTTGTTTTACTTTAACCATATATTTTCTGCCACATTTGTCTTGTTGCATCTTTCTTCCTGTCTTTCCTTTCCTTTCCCTTTACTATGTCAGACAAATCCGACAAGCCAGTTGGTTTTAAAAAAAATGCACTTCCTGTGGGCACAAGATCCCTGTATCTGATGCCCACAGGGAGTGCATTTATTGTCTGGGTCCTGCACACCTTGAAGAGGCATATTCTATCTGCAAGGCCTTCCTTTCTCGGGCCATTGCAGATAGAAGGAATAAGCTGGTCCTTAAAGGTCTTAATTCCTCCTCCTTCTCCAGCTATCCTTTCTGTCTCAGGGGCTGAAACCCCCTGCCAAGAAATCCAAGGAGGCCAGGGACCCTAAGAAATGGTCCCCAGACCCCTCTGCCTCAGTTCTGTCTGAACCTCCCTAAAAGGCCCTGGGAACCTCGGAGCAGGCTCCTTCAGCTCCAATCTCAGCAGCTACCCCTACACTTCGTGCCCTGGTCATCTTGTTGGAGCCAGAACCTGTGGTGCTAAGTATGTCCCCTCGGGATGCCTCTCCCAGACCCTCCTCTGAGTCCTCTTCCATCAGGTCCACATGGAGCCTGAGAATGAGGTGGACAGACTGATGATAAAATTTCTCTGTACACAGATTTATATGAGGCTCATTCCAGCTTCATAGGTTCATAGATTAATACTAGGCTAACTGCCCTTATGGGTCATTTTAAGCTTAGCCAATTACCTCATGTGAGAATCAAACCTTGCACCTTGTGCCTGTAAGGTAAACACCTTAATCATTATGCCAACCTCTCACTCTTACAGGATCTGTGAGCAGAGCTTCCCCTTGCAAAATAGTATCTCCTTCTCCGATCCAGTCTGCTGCTTCAGATCCCCTGGATCCATTGGGCACAAGGGCTGGTTCATTGGGTCCAATAGTTTTTACAATTTTGAGACTAACTGCTTCTTTGACTGACTCTGTGCTGACCACATCTCACAGCTGAAGCCTCAAGGTCGAGTCTGGGGGGATGACTTCAACTCCAAAGTTGTCGGAGTTGTTGCTGTTGGTGCCCCTGCATTTGACAGCTCGGCGCCAACTCCCCTCTTGGAGAAGAGGGCTGCTGGTGACCGGGGACGGTCTGTTCCTGACCCTTTGGGGCAGGGGAGGCTTCCTTGGAACTCCGGAAGCCCTTCAGCCTTCGAAGTGGTGGATAGGGTCCTCTCCGCTCCTAGGAGGCTCCCGGCTCCTACAGTATTGGATTCACCCCTTCCCCTCCTGAGCTCTGCATCAGAGACCTCACTTCTGCCACCGGGGCAGATGGCTCCTCAGGGCCTCCAATCTCTTCCACTTGTGGAAGCCCAGATTTCTTCTGACACCTCCCCGGAGCACCCCACTGAGGAGGCTCCTCGGAAGAAAAGGTGCAAAAGGAGACATCTAGATTCCCCAGAGGAATCTCTCATGACAGACACCGACTTTGATGAAGGAGAGGGTCCCTGAGATCTCCACCTGACATCTCCTTTGGAGACATTTTGGAAATCCTTCATCAGAGAGGTAGGTGGCTGGTTGGCCCCAAGCCCCAGCCCAGATGAGTCAGTGTTCCTGGAGGCTTTTGAGATTGGCCCATTTACATCCTGGGTGTCCCCCCTGCAGATCCCCTAGTGTACCTGGTGTCTGCAAGGGCATGGAAGAACCAGATGCTGCAAAGCTGATACCAAAGAGAGCTGACAAGATTCTCAGTGCCCCTAAGGATAGGGCCCACTGGACGAAGAACATTCCAGTAGATGCCACGGTGGTTGCGGTGGCCACCAAGAAAGAGCTTGCCCAGGAAAGCTCTACTGTCCATCCCCCTAACAGGGAGTCTAGGGCTATGGACAGATTCAGAAAAAGGGTCTGTGCTGCTCCCATGTTTGCCCTCAGAACGTTGAACTATCTTTCCCACTTCAAAAGGCAACAGAGGGACTTGCTTAAAGAACTCTGTAGCTCCAGCCATGAGTCCATGACGGCAGAGGAACAGCTCTCCTCCTCCCTTATGGCCACTCTGCAGTCCATTTCGTCCATGAGGCTCATCTCTCATGCCATCCAGTTCTGGCATTGCCATTCGGTGTTATGCCTGGATGTGGCTGTTTGACTTTGCGCAACCTTTTAAGGTGTCATTTGTCAATGCCCCCTTTGATTGTTCCTCTCTCTTTGGACCAACAGTAAGAGATGCACTGTTCTACAGCACGAAAGACAGAAAGACCCTGTCTGCCATCGGAATCTGCTTCTCTATCCCACAATGGTCATTTTCCAGGAATCAGCTTGGGGGAAAGATGTTGTGGTTCAGAAAGTTCCATTCCAGGATGCTCAGGGGGATGTTTTCCCCCAGGGGCAGAGGGGGGAATTTGATGGTGGATGCCGCCCACTTGGCAAGGGAGGTCTGCTAAATCAGGGATATTGGGATTCTCCTTCTGAGAAATCCTTGCAGCATCCCTGAAGCATTGCCTGACATTCCATCTCTGGAGGCAGTTGGTGGCCATTGTTCCTTGCACCTAAAAGCCTGGTCACCCATCACGAACAACGGATGGGTGCAAGGAATTGTATCCAGAGGTTACGCCTTTCCCTTTTTAAACCTTCCCAAGCCAAAACAACACCTCTCTGATGTTCCACCCAATCAGAGGGATGTGCCAGCTTTTGAAATTGCAAAGTTTCTTCAAAAAAAAGTCATCCAGGAGGTCCCCCCAGACCAATGCACATCAGGAATTTACTTCCGTTTCTTTTTAGTTCCAAAGAAAACAGGGGACCTTAGCCCCTTACTGGACCTAACTTACCTGAACAAATCAGTGAAACACGAAGTTTAGGGGCTGGTCATGGTTTAGTCCATCCTTCCCTTTCTTCAGAAGGATGACGGGATGTGCTTGACAGACCCAAAGGATGCGTACTATCATGTCAAAATGAACAGATGCTCCAGAAGATACCTCTCCTTCAGGCAGGTAGTCAGTCACTACCAATTTCATGCACTTCCATTTGGTCTCACCACATCCCCCAAGGTGTTCACCAAATTCATGGCAGTGGTTGCAGCTTACCGCAGATTGCAGGGATTCCACATGTTTCCTTATCTGGATGACTGGCTCCTAGTCACAGCAACCAGGCATCTGCTGATCCAGGCCAGGGACTTTCTCTTACAACTGGCTCCAACTTTAGGGATCGCTATAAATCTTCAGAAGTCACAATTGCAACCAGTACAAATGATGGATTTTATAGGAGCCTGTTTGGACACGAACAAAACCCTGGCCTATCTTCCTCAAGACAGGATTCTTTCACTGTGGATGCATGTCAGACAAATTCCTCCAGCAAATCTTGTTCTCAGGGCATTCTGCTTTATGGCCACAACAATAACACTACTATCAACAGCTCGCTTACACATGCGAGTTCTTCAGTTGACGTTGTCAGTTCAGTGGTCCTTTCTGCACCAGCCTCTGAATCATCCTGTAAGACTGTCTCGGGTGTGCAGAAATTCTCTTTTGTGGTGACTTCACGATCCAGTAGTCGAAAAAGGTCAGTTGTTCATTCTTCTCACTCCCACATCGCCACGCTGACCATGGATGCCTTCCAGCTGGGGTGGGGGGGCATTACCTGGGACGTACAATTCAAGGAATGTGGACTCCCTAGGAGACAAACCTGCATATTAACATCCTAGAGGTGAGGACGGTCCTTCTAGCATTGCAAGCACTTTGTCTGTTGTGTGGTACATCAACAAACAAGGTGGAACCAGGTCTTACCCCCTTTGTCACGAAGCAATGAGTGTGACAATGGACTCTCTTTACCAACCACTTTCTAGTTGCAATGCACATTCCGAAGGAGCAGAACATACTGGTGGACAGGCTCAGCAAAGTCTTATTGATGCCTCTTGAGTGGTCTCTGTATCAGTTAGTGGCAAACAGAATTTCCCTCAAATTGGGTCAGCCTTGCTGCGACCTCTTCACCTCTCCCCTCAACAGCAAATGCAGCAGGTGCTTTGCCTTGATCCCTCCACAGGGACAGTCACCAAGAGATGCTCTAGTCCATGCTTGGCCCCCCCTGTCTGCTTTATGCATTCCCGCCTGTTCCCCTGATTCCCAAATTTCTTCAGAAAGCATGCAAGTTGAAGAGCAAAGTGATCCTAATTGCTCCCTTTTGGCCTCAACAAGTCTGGTTCAGCTTCCTGTCATCTCATCTAATTTTCTCACTGTGGAACCCCTTCCAGATTTTCTCTCTCACCCCTCAGGGCAACTCCATCCGGATCTTCACAACTTGAAATTAACCACATAGTTTCTCCAGTTCCAATGATAGTTGGACAACCCAGGCTTTCTACCCCAGTTCAGAGGATTTTGATTTCCTTCCACATTTTTTGAGCCCAACAGCATCACATTGACCCACACACGGTGCCCATGTTAGCAGTTTTGGACTTCCTAGCTGGTCTGTTTCATTCTGGGGCCAGTTTTTCTACTGTTAAAGTTTAGTTAGCAGCCATTTCTAATTTTCATATTGGAGAAAATGCTGGATCCTTGGCTTCTTCTAGGCTTTGCAATGCTTTTCTCAGAGGTACTTTTCTTCTTTGGCCCCCTATCAAAGATCCTACCTCACTGTGGGACCTCACGTTGGTTCTCCAAGCCCAGATCTTGCCTCCCATTGAACCAGCTGCAAAGGGAGATTTAAAATTTTTGTTCTGGAAAACAGCATTCTTAGTAGCCATTACTTCTGCCAAAAGGTTGTCAGAACTTCAGGCCTTATCTTCCAAATCCCCCTACCTTATTTTTCATAAAGACAAAGTTATTCTACATACTCACCCCTCTTTTTTACCCAAGGTCGCTTCAGTAAATACCATTAATCAATCTATCAACCTCCCTCTGTTCTTCCCAAATTTTCAGAGTAAGGGAGAATATATGCCGCATCTCTTAGATGTTCATTGACAGTTGCGTTTTTATCTGGATAGAACAAAATCTGACCAACTGTTTGTGGCTTTCTCAGACTCAAAAAAGAGGAAAGTTGTTGTCAAAGCTACCATAGCACGATGGCTGCAGGATTGTATTTCTTATGCTTATTCGCCGAAGAATGTTCCTTTACCTAGGCAGTTCAGAGCTCATTCCACGAGATCCATAGCCACGTCTCAGGCCTATTGGTCTAGGGTTTCCTTGGAAGTCATTTGTGCGGCTGCATCATGGGCAAGTTCTCACACCTTTATTTTGCATTACAAACTTATCTCCAGGAATAGGGTTGCTTTTGGCTCTGCAACACTCTGGAATATCCTTCCATGAGGCCACCCAGATATATGTCTCTGGGGACTCTGTCCCACAGGTTTGATGAAGACTGAACATACAACATCAGATAAAGAATTTATATACTCACCATAACATTCCATCTGTGTTATCTGCTTCAGTCTTCATCAACATTCCCTCCCTCCTTCCCCCTTCCTAGTATCTGAAGGATCTGATGGATAGTGCTAGGAACCTTTGTTCATGTTTTGAGCTCCCAAGTATCCTTTTAGCTCTCTCATAATGATATGTTGGGAAAATTGGCAGCAAACTCAATCTTGGGTATGTGGGAGGAGTGAGGGAGTATGGGTAGGGTGGGAGGAGCTCTAGCTTGGAAGCTTTAGCTTGCTAATGGGTAAGTTGGTTCCGAGGTCGGAACTGAGACCCACAGGTTTAATGAAGACTGAAGCAGACAACACAGATGGAATGTTATGGTGAGTGCATAACTTCTTTTTAAACACTAATTGGCAAGTAGTACAAGTGCTGGTGTTCCTGAGTGCAGGAATTTCAGGCTTTGTCTAATATATTATTTTGTGTTTACTTTACAGGTTTCCCCATTTCTTCTGTCACTGGCTGGTAACAGCAGAGAACTAGTACTGGACTAATACTTTTGGGTTTTATTATCAGTGTATGATTCTGCATACTGAGAAACCATTTACTTTTGTTAGTGTCTGTTCACCCCATTAGCTATGCATTACCAAATGTGGATAAGAACTCTGGCGCATAATTTAATTTCCAGATCAGGGCCTTTTCGTCACATGTATATTAAGGTTGGTGACACGGCAGAAATGACTAAAACATTTACACAAAAGGATGTACTTTTATTTTCTGAGATAACTGGAGACACTAACCCTTTACATTTGAATGAAGAGTATGCAAAAGGTACCAGATTTCTGAGGCCTGTTGTACATGGTGTGCTGATTACAGGACTAATATCTGCAGTCTTGGGAACTAAAATGCCGGGACCTGGCTGTGTTTTTCTTTCTCAAGAAATTCGATTTCCAGCTCCTTTGTACATTGGTGAAGAAGCCTTGGCTGCAGCAGAAATTAAAAAGTTGAAGCAGTCCATTGCCTGGATTGCAGTTTCTTGTACTGTCATGAAGAGTGGAAAGGTGGTCATGGAAGGGGAGGTTAAGGTAAAGGTACCAGATGGTAAAGATGAATAAGCTAACTGCATTACTTGCATTGGAAATGATATACAAATTCTGTACTTGTCTCATGAGTATAAGTCCTTAAATTAAATGCATATACACTATTTAAACATTTGTTTTTCTTCCAAATAGCTGACAGTCACCTATATAAAGACTTTGAGATGGTGTATTATTTTGTGTTGCTTTTTTGGGAGATGGAGGAGATATAGCATCACATCACATCATTGTACTTAGGTCTGTCTTGATATTTTTGGGAGGTAATGTATGTATATTTGCCATGATTATAATTACAAAGCTTAAGATGTGAGAGTCAAAATAAAAACTAAGAGAAGACCACCTGACTTATGTCTGCTGTGTATGTTTTTGGTTGAAGTGACCTAGCATATACCATAGTGTACTGCTCAACATAAAACAATTAGGTTATTCTGCTTTATGGGAACAGTGAGATTTTATCATATGTACTTGAGAAATGTTTTAGTACTGTATTTTCTAACAGAAAGGTTCATAGGTTGGTACTAGGCTATCAGCCCTAGGGCCTATACAAGCCTATCCAAACAATTCCCCGGATATTTCTTCCCACAGTATTTACTTCCCTGGACCCCTGTCTAGCAAGGGCGACTGATGTAATCCCTGGGGTGAATTTCCTATCTCCAATCCAATCTTCCTTTTGAAGAGGGCCAAGGAGGCGCTCTGCTTGACATGTATGGGCAGCCTATTCCAGAGTATGGGGAGTCTCTGGGTCAGGAACCTATCACTCCAGCATGTTTTGTTCATTGTGATGACAAGGTTTAGATCCCTGGAGCGTGTTGCTCTGAGGGATTGGGCATGTCCAACAGCTCAGGGTTTGACATGGCCTTGTATGTTAAGCAGAGATTGCCTCTTGAGTAGACGATATGCCACAGAGTATAGCTGGAGTTTTTTTTAGATGGTCAGCATAGGGCATCTGCTTTAGGCCTGTGTTTCTTTTAGTGAGGTATTTCTGTGGCCTTTCCAGCTATTGCAGATGTCATGTACGGTACATACCAAACAGGGTGTTGTACTCTATAATGGGTCTAATGAGGGATGAGTACAGTGGGACAATGACCTCCTTTTTTCTGGATGAAAAGCCTTTAGTGATGAGGTGTGCCACATAGAAGGATTTCCTGAATGTTGTGGCGATGTGGTTATTGAAGGTGAGACCACTGTCTACCTGTTTTTATGGCGATGTGCTTATCGAAGGTGAGACCACTGTCCACCTGTTTCTCTAAGTCTGTCATCACACTTTCGGTGTTTAGTGTACTGCCACCTATGTGGTAATTCATGGGTACATGTTTTTTCCCAAAGGGGATAACTATACATTTCTTGACATTAAGCTTGAACCCATGGCTCTGGCACCAAGAATCTGTTTCTGTAAAGCCCTTTTGTAGAATGCCCACATCATTTGGGGATTCAATAATGGCTCCCAGTTTGCATTCATCTGAAAACGTTGTTAGCCAGAGTCCCTTAGTGTTGGCCTGTACTTCAGAGAAGTAGATGCCAAACAAGAGTGGTCCCAGGACTGAACCCTGAGGTACTCCACTTGTCACTTGTCTGGAGCTGGATTTGTAGTCAGCTACTTTTACAGTCTGGGTTCTGTCAGTAAGCTAGTTGGCAACCCATCGAGTGATGTAGGGATTTATGCCCAGCTTAGTAAGTTTATCTATGATTCCAACGTGGGGGGTGGTGTTGAAGGTCTTGGCGAGGTCCAGATAGGCTGTGTGGACTGCCTTACCCTCATCTGGAGACTGATTTGAAGAAGTCAGTCAGGTTCAGGAGACAAGATCGGCCCTTCATGAACCCAAACTGGTTGGGGTCCAGTGTTTGAAGGTTGCCAATGTCTTTGTTTATAAATTCCATGATATTGCATTCCATGCCCTTGCAGATCAGGCTCGTCAGACTGATGGGATGGTAGTTTCCGGGATCCAAGGTGGATCTCCCCTTGTGGCGTGGGATAACTGTAGCTGTGCGCCACTCAGTGGGCACGAAGCCTGAGGTGAGGCTATGATTAAACATGACACTTAGGTGAGGTGCCAGTTCATTTTGTAGTTCATGTAGTACACAGCCCAGGATGTCATCTGGTCCCATGGATGCTGTATTCTTAGCTTTGGAGAGTGTGGTTTCTACCTGTGTGGCCGTGGTTTTGGTATTGAGATGGGCCCTTTAGGGGGTGAGAGGGGAGTGAAGTTGGCACTAAATCGACCTGCCAGGATATTGGCAATATCCTTGGGATCAGTATATTTTATGCCATTCTGTTGTAGCTCAGAGCAGATCTGAGCATTGCCATTTAGATTCTTGACATAACTATTGAATGCCTTGTGGTTGTCTTTGGAATCTTTGGCAATTTTATTTTCGTAACTAGCTTTGGAGGATTTTATGAGGGATCTCAGCTTCTTACTGAGACTGGTAAGGGAGTTTTTTGCATCCTGGGATTTTCCTCTTTTCTGCAACAGTTTCTTCCTTCTGTTGTATAGTTTGTTTATGGCAGGGGACCACCAGATTGGCTTCCTTTTTTGGAGGAGAGCATCTTGGTTCTATTTAGGATGGCATGATTCATGGATGTGCTCGTACAGTGCCTTAGTATAGGATTCAGCAGTCGAACTTTCAGCTCCCATCTGCATGGGTGACATGAAGTTTTGTCACTTCTGACTTAAGTAGCATGAAGTTGGCTTGGAGACGTTTTTTTACAGAGGTTTCCTTACTGGGTGGAAGGGGTAGGATGTGGATGTCAAGGATGATCTGCTTATGGTCAGACCTGACCAATGAGGGGGTGACCACTGGTATGGAGCATGGCCAGACTTGTTGGTTGTGCAATATTTTTGTAGAAGAGTTACTCTTCAGTGTTGTGCACACATGAAATAAGTATCTGAAACTAAAATAGTCCCACTCCTGTGGTTCTTTAACAGCTAAAGATGTGTATATTTAAAGAAATCTTGAATTCTTTGTTGTTTCCATTGTGATTTGTTCTTTCTTGGAAGAGGTTGGAAATGTAACTAGTCCAATGTTTTGAAACAGAAATAAAACATTGACATAGCTTTATAATAAGAAAGTGCTTTAGCCTTAGATACTGTAAATGTTATGATTCTGTCTAAAATTCACTGAGACATAAAATCATATCTTGGCAATAAGTTTTATTTTTTAGGGTAGAGTAACAGCTACTGAGATTTCAAGCAGCTTCCACTCATGAAAACTTGCTGGCAAAGTACTAAAGTGTCAGGTTAAAATTTACAGCTTATTCAGTCTACCTAACAACACATCCGGGATTCATTATGTTTAAATAAGATTGTTATTAAAATGTCACTTAAATCTTAAAAAGGAAATTTTAAAATTAAAAGTATTTTCCTGTGTAAAACAGTATAAATGTGTGTCTCTCCCTCTTGTCTGTCCCTGCCGCACTGTTTAATTTGTGACAGCTTTGAAAATCACTGTTACATGGCTAAACATCATACACCAGTTCAACTTTGTAATGCAAAACGTTAAATTTTGAAGCAGTCTATTTTGCTTTATCAGTGCCTGTCAGTATGACAGTTAAAATTACTTTGTACATTTCTTTTCCTTATAATCCTGCCATGCACATAGCAGAGAGTATTTTGCTGTCTGCTGTACAAGACTATGTATCTGCCATTAATGCTTTCTAAGCCTGGAAAAAAACATTACTTTATTACCTTTTATCTCCAGGGGAACACCTTTTAAAGACTTCACACAGTTTGTTACTGGCATGCAATTAAAGATAGAAAAATGTGCTCACAGTCTATGCATCTGGAAGATAGACTGAGCTGAAGTCAGTTCTGAAGACTTCAGTGCCATCTGCTACCCATTATACAGACTTTCATGAACAAAGGTCCAGCTGTCTTAGTGTCATTATTTTCCGACCATCTCTCTTTTTCAGAGTCAACCTGAGAGCACTGTCTGGTTAAGTGACTTGCTCAGAGTCGCACAAGATAACCAGTAGAAGCTGAGGGAATCAAACCCTGGACCACTGGAAACAACTTGTTTTAACACCTCCCTAATCCAAAGTGCCAGCTAGTAGACAGAGCTCAGTGTAAAGTTTCAGCATTTTGACATTTAAAGATTTTGCATTCAGTATTATTAAGTTTACCAGTATTCTGTAAGTTATCATGTACCCTCATTGAACACAGGCTTTCAGGACTGATGCTTACAGTGATAGCTAGCTCTGCAGAAAGAGTTTCCAGGCCTTCAGCTCCTCCCCAGTGCTCCAGTGTACTGCATCTTACCGCCCTTTTTACAGCTATTCAGTATTTAATCACTGTCTCGGAAGCCTAAGCAGTTTGGGCCCAGCCCTTCTGAATGGCCAGCTTTCATGGCTTAAAAGCACCTTCCACTTGCTCTGTCATGAGCTTGAGGGGAGCTCCGATATAAAGAAAGAGTGCCAATTTAGAGTTTTTTTCTTCAAGGCAGGGCAGATTTTGTTGGGAGCCATGGAGGTGGTGGTCTTGACTTGAGCAAGTGCAACCAGCACCTCGTCCTTGCTGATAGCTGTTGGATGGGATTTCACAATGTGGGGTAGGGGATGAAGTTTGAGCTAAATATTTCTGCCAGATTTGCTGTGCCACCCTAATCAATGAAGGTGGTATAGTTTGCCACCAGTTCCTTAGCCTGTGAGTTAGGGGGTGCCTGACAGGCTAAGCATAAACATTCTAAAGGGAGGTGAATAAAATTTTAACCAGTATCTGAAAGCCTGTTGGGTGTGGGGGGCAGGTGCAGCATCTTGATGTTTCCTTTTTCAATCTGTATATGAAATTACCAAAATTCAAAATGCTGACCCTTCAAATTCTGTTACCTCTTATCCTGCCTTTGAGTCATATGATAATATTGAATCTGAAGGATGCCTATTATCACATTCCCATAGCCATAGGTTTAAAAAATTCTCAGATTCTCTGTCTGGATCGGATTAGCATTTCCTTTGGGTTATCTACAGATTCAAGGATGCTTACAGTCTCTCTAGCTCCAGTGATAGCTCATTTTTTATTTATTTATTTATTTTATTTATTTAACATTTGTTGACCGGGAAAGTCCGACTAGGTTCCACAGATCCTGTTTCAGCAGAGGGCCGGGTGAAATGCTCCCAGGCATGGGTTATCTAGAGATTCAAGGATGCTTACAGTCTATCTAGCTCCAGTGATAGCTCATTGCAAACTGCATGGCATTCACAGTTTGCCTTATTTAGATGGCTTGCTTATCTTTACAGAATCTTTTACCAGGTGACAGGGGTCTTTAGCATGGCTTTCAGCTTTTCTTAATCATGGATTCCAGGTAAATGTATACAAATTCATCCTTGACTCCATCAGACAAGATTGTGTTCGTGGGCTGCCTTCTAGTTCTTAGCAACAGGCTTATCTTACTCAGGAGAAGGCAGATTTCTATCTGGGAAATTTCCAACCACCCTCTGACTTCTGCAAGAGAATGCCTCAGGATCCTAGTGTTCATGGTTTCTGTGATTCTCATGATTCTGTCATAAGGCTACACATGAGGAAAATTCAGTGATATTTAAAAAAAAAAATAAAATACTTGAACCTATCATTTGTATCCTCTAGAATTTCAGATTCCCAGTTCTGGGCTTTGTCAAAAAGTAACTGCATTGGTGGAGACAAGAAATAGAAATAAATCCATGTCTTCCCTTTTCTGCTTGGACCACAAGCCAATTCATAACCACAGACGCCTCAGATGTTTCTTGAGGGGCAGTTTCTGTGGGGGTAAAGTACAATCCCTGTGGAATTTTGCAGGCAGACTTAAGCATATGAATGTCAAAGAGATGCTGGCTGTGATCCATGCCTTAAAATCTCTTTATCACCTATGGTCCCAGAATTTTTTGGGGGAGGTAATTACAGACAATACAACAGTGATGTGATACATAAACTCAAACAAGGGGGGTGGAGGCACCAGGCTTTATCTCTCTGTATCCTCTGTGCAGGCTGCCTGTGATGGCTTGGGAGTTAATTCTCCATCATTCCTTAAACCACCAAGCATTTTGTATTCCATCAGAACAAAAATTTAGTGAATTTAGTGGCAGACAAACTGAGCAGGAACAGGACAGACTCCCAAGAATGGAAACTGAATGAAAAGGTCTTCCAGGAATTGGTCCAGTTGTGCAGAACACCTCAAGGATATATACTTGCCTGCTTTGAAAACAGATAATGGAACAAATTCTGCTCCACAAATCCAAGCAAGAAAGCTTGGAAAGCAGATGCTTTTTCGTTCCCGTATTTGGGAATTTTCTTTTATACATTTCCATGCTTTCCACTAATTATCCAGGGTCATTCTGTAGATTCAGAAGGATTCTGCAAAATTCATTGTGGTGATTCCCTTCTGGCACAGGCAACAGTG
Source organism: Protopterus annectens (assembly GCF_019279795.1). Classification (NCBI taxonomy): domain Eukaryota; kingdom Metazoa; phylum Chordata; order Ceratodontiformes; family Protopteridae; genus Protopterus; species Protopterus annectens. Next base: position 363,651,942 of record NC_056740.1, read on the forward strand.
GTTCTCCCTTCTTATGCAGTTACCACAAGCTTCCTCACAGATTGGATCTACTCACACAAGATGGAGGTATTTGATCCACCCAACAACTGAAACTGACTGCCTAGATGATTCAGTGTTAATGCCTTTTTTGGCACCTTCTTCATCCGCATATGCAGCAGGTAATAAGCTTAGGTAAAAAAAGACTGCTACATAGAAATCTTATGTTAGCAAATGGAAAAGATTGCCTAATTGGTGCCTCACTAATAACATTGTCCCACTCAGGGATTATGCATCATTGGTTCTTAAATATTTCTGTGAATTGCTATGTCCTGGCTTGTCTCATTCGTCTTTCAAAGGTAATCGTTCGGCCATTTCATCGTGTCTGCCCATGGCTCCTTCCCTGTGTTCTTCCTTGATTACTACTGCACATTCCTTTTTCAAAGGTAATCGTTCTGCCATTTCATTGTGTCTGCCCATGGCTCCTCCCCTGTGTTCTTCCTTGATTACTACTGCACATTCCTTTTTCAAAGGTAATCGTTCTGCCATTTCATCGTGTCTGCCCATGGCTCCTCCCCTGTGTTCTTCCTTAGATTACTACTGCACATTCCTTTTTCAAAGGTAATCGTTCGGCCATTTCATTGTATCTGCCCGTGGATCCTCCTATGTGTTCTTCCTTAGATTACTACTGCAGTATTGCAGTACTGCTAGGTTGTCCCACCAAAATAACCTGACATCTAGCTGGGGTACCAAAACCAAAACCTCAAATGGTTTTCCATAGAGATAAGGTTACTTTAAGAACAAGTCCATCATTCATAGCAAGCATTGTTTCACAGTTTACATTGATTCAAGCCATCAGTCTCCCAATTTTCTATCCAGATCCTTAAAATCAGGGAGAAAGACTTCTCCATTCTCTGGGCATGCACAGGCAACTCTGGTATTATCTTGACAGAACAAAGTTCTATATGAAAGCTGAACAGCTGTTTATCTCCTGTGATGGGACAAAGAAAGGGCACCAGACAGTTTCAAGATGTGGCCCCTTGCTATTGCTTTTTGTTACTCTCACCATAGCAAAGCTATTACAGACAGAATCAAGGCTCATTCTACTAGAGCTTTGTCTTCTCTTCTATGGCATATTGGAAAGGGGTGGACTGTAGAAGCATTCTGGAGGCAGATATATGGTCCTCTGCACATACTTTTATAAAGCATTGCAAATTGGATTCCTTCTCCAGGTCAAGGACAAGAATTGCTAGGACCATAATAAATGGGCTTCTGGAGCCTAATCTTTCCTCCTCACAGTATGGATAATCTTTGGTAATCTACCCAAGTAGCCATAGGCTGCTGCAGCATTGAGAATGATGAACATAGTACAATTGTGTAAATTGCACTTATCTTAACAGTGGATGTTTAAATTCTTGACTGATGTAGTAGCTGTGCCATCCCTCCATCCCCCTTTTTGTATATGTTGTTACTTTTTTTTAGATAAAAGTTGTATGGTCCTAACTTTTTTTGGTTTCAGGATGAGTGGGGTCTCTCTGCTTTTTAGGAGGCAAGAAAGTCATGAAGAAATTGGCCTCCAAGCTACTGTTTTATTCCTGTGAGTCTCAAGACACTGCAGCCTGGGCGTGTATATAGGAGCCGGAGATGTTTGAAAACCACCCATCTGTTTTATCCTGAGCAGGATATAACCCAAATTGCTATAGACTGCTGTAGCAGTGAGCAAGTCAAGCATCTACCATGCAACTTGTACTTTTGTGCCAAACTGTTTTGTTTGACATAGCCAAGTTGTATTTGGTTTATTTAGTTGATGTTAAGTTGTTTACCTAGTCAGCATTTGGGTAAAATTCCTCTTAAGGACTGTATTTTTCATTGAATTTTATGTGCTGGAGTTCAGTCAATAAATATAGATAATGAATGACAGATTCCTATAATATATTTAGTACCACTGATATTTTTTGCATGAGTAGCTTCTAGTCCTGGAATTTATATTGAGAATGTTGTGTTGTGTTCCTATGACTTGAGATAGAGCTGTAACTAATGGAAACTGCATCTGATGTTTAAATTATGTATAGTCACCTCAACCCCATAAAACACTGTTTTAATACAAAAAAAGCAAACCTGGCAAGGGGCTAGATAAACTACAAAAAAATGACATTCTTTTCCAGGGAAAGTACTAAAAGTTGAACTGCCAGAGTACTTGAAATAAAGATTTCATGGAATTTTGCATTTCTGGCCAGAGCACTAATTCAGTATGGCATGTATTTCTTTTTACATTTGCTACCAGTTTGTTTTATTCAGTGTTCTGCACTCACACCTCTCTTTAAATTTTGCTTAGACATAGTAGCACCAAAAATAAATAAGTACATACGTAACAGTGTTATGGTAAAGACCAGAAATTACATAGCAGTCATGGAAGTAATTTTCAAACTTCATCTCAGGAAGATGGAATTTGATTTTTTTATGTAAGTCAGCGTTTCTGTACATTAAGGACTTAGTAATTTCTTCTTGTAGTTCATTAAGATCTTGTTTTGGTCATCTAACCAGGCAAGCCCAAAAACCATGTGTTTTGTGTTCACAGAGATGACTTGGGAGCACTGCTGGGTAAAATGACTTGCTGATAATACACAAGTGCTGACTGAGGGAACCAGACTCAGGACTACAAGCTGAAGCTTAATAACAGGTTGTAGTTTTAAATCTCTATACTATACTACCTCAGGGAAGTGAGAGAGGCAGAACTCTAGTAGTTTCATTCAGAAGTATGTCAGAAAGGGTTTTGGGTGTAGTGGCTCATATTTCCCTCCCTGTAATGCCTAGCAAGTTGTGGAGATATGAATTGAGGAGATCTAGCCGTATGCTGGTTGCTAGGTTTCCTGGTCCTGTTGTGCTGCCAGGTTTTGTTACACTTCTAAAGTGCTTGAAAGGTGTCTAGTAGTACACTGTATTTGCCATTTTCATTTATATGGCCTTGCAGGCTTAAGGGATACATGCCAAGGTGAATCACATTTTTTTTTATTCTGCTTAGTTGTAGTGGGGCAGGTGAACAGATTTTTTTTTAGCCATGATCTACACTATCAAGCAAGGTTAAGTGATGTACAGCTTAAAGTGGGCAATCAACCGGAGATAACATGCAGGCATATAGGCAGAACATGCAAACTCACAGACAACAGAAAGTCAGAGATAAATCCTGAAACTGTGATGCAAAACCTTACCCTTTGAGCTTCATGCTATCCATAGTTTCTTTGTATGCTTCTTCGATTCTGGATGCCATATCTGGAACTGCTGTGCAAGTAGTGAGGACAATATATGTTTTTAGGCCTCACTTGGACATCTATAGACATTCCTTAGAAGTCCATAAAGTGCTCAAGTCCTTGTCTATATTCATTGTATATTGCCATAGGATGTTGGTCATTTTCTGCATCTGTTAGAGTCCTCTGCATGGTCTTTTTAAATGTTTTGTTCATTTGATTTTCATTTGACTCCTGCTTAAAGGTTGATTTAACTTTTATGTTTCACCATAGTTGGTTACCTTAATTTTCTGCTGCAGAAAAGAGATTTTTTTTTTTTTTGCAGGACAGCAGTTTGTACTTTTCTCTAAGTCTCAAACCATTGCCTCTGTTTTAACGGCTACCCTTTGCTAGCACATATATGAACTTAGTGATCCCACCATTGTACACACACCATTTGATTTATCAAGTTTAAATGCTGCAGCCATCCATCTACCTGTTCTACACTTCCTGTATTTGCAGACTGAATTTGTATTTCCCCACTCGTTCTGAAACCTTCCAGTCTACTCACCTTCTCGCTGTGAAGTAAAATGTGTCTGATTTCAAAAACTTGTTTCTTTCTACCCTTACATTCAGTGGAAATAATACCCCAATTTGTCAGTATCGCAACCCCTTGTCTGTCATTTTTTCCAAGGAATAATTTTGGTTTCTTTAACTTACACTCAGTCTTTTGCTCCCATACCCTTTACTATCTTCTTAATCATTCTGTCAGTCCTTTCCTCAAGATGGATATCCTTCTTTACGTCCTGCTGTTAGAGTTGAACACAGTACTCCACTTGCAATCTCAGCATTACCCTGTTTGGGGGGGTTGTATGACCTGAGTCTGCCTCTGATATGTACCACAGCATTTACTGGTGTCATCCATAGATTTCTTTAAAAACATTTTATTACATATGCTGCATAAACATATACATCACAAAGAACTGACACAGAGGCACAAAAAAGAAAGGGAAAGGTATCCTAAATATCCTTTGGCAGGACTACATACAACTTTAATTCATAATGAAATATATTCAATTGAATATGTCACCTTAAAGGTGTTTTATTTATTTATTTGCATTTGTTTATTGGGAAAAACTGACTGGGCAAAAACAACTTCCAGTGGAGGCTGACTTTATTAGGCTATGTCACTGGCATGGACTTATTTCTTCTCTTCTATTGAGGAGGAATTGAGACAAGAAATTGTCAGTATGGAGACCGATTTAACTGTAATGCCATGCTTTAAGAATTTGCTTTCAGCTTACCAACAAATGATAGACAGATTGCATACGCATGACGATCGTTTGGAAGCCGTTAAGAAACTAAAATTATTGAGAGATATGGGGGACTTTCAAAAAGGTCACATTTTTTCTTGGCCTAGAAATGATACAATGATGGCCATAAATGTGAATAATAATGTTACTGGTTCTGTTTTGCAAAAACCTGTTTTAGATAGTTTAGATGATTTTCCTGAAATAGCTTCTCAGTCTACCTCTTGTGAAAAGATAGTGACTTTACCAGCCGGTTGTGTAGCTGCAACCACGCCCACATCCACTATACTTGCGTCACAAATGGACGACAGGACTGGTGTTGTGAGTATATCCACGAGTGGAGTAAATGCTGATGTAGCTAAGAAGATTGAAGTGAAGGGCTTACATCAATCTACACTCACTTTTTTTTCAAAAACCATTCCAGTTAAGTCAAGCGGAAAAGATAAAGGAGCGTTCTGTCTCGAGAGGAAGGTCGACTACGAGACAAATATCACATTCTACAAAACGGAAGAACAACAGTCCAGTAAAACAGATTAAAATAGTCCGAAGATAGTGGCAAGTTGTCTAAATCTTTCCACCTTTGTTTTAGAGATTGCACATTTTTGACTTTTGCAAAAAGGACTTGGATTTATCCCCACTGCAAGTGATAGTATTGTGTCTGCAATAGTAGATCTTAAACAATTCACTAGGAATGTAAGTTTAAAATTATTGTTTAAAAATATTGGCTCTACACAATTGAGTTGTAAAAGACGCAGTACTTTTATTCCTGTTTACGTTCCTGTTATTACTGCATTTCGTGATCTGCGTGAGAAAGAATTAAGACGTTTATATTCTGAAACTAATAAAAAGAATTATAATTTGTCTTATCTTGAGTTTGTAGCTCTTAAAGAGTTGCAGGCTAATTCAAATATAGTAATCAAACGGGCAGATAAGGGGGGTGCTACTGCGTTAATGGATAGGATGAAGTATTTTTCTTCTGTTTCTAAATTATTGCTAGATACTTCAGTATTTAAAGCTATAACACATGTAGATGTTAAAAGATGTGTTAGTGATATTAATATGTTTATTTATGACATGCAGTTATCTGGAGATATAGATTTAGATTTATTTCATTATTTTACAGTTACTTGTCCCATTATACCACAACTATATGGCATACCGAAAATCCATAAATCCTGGCATGATCCACCTATGCGTCCGATAGTTTCGGGAAATGGTTGGATAACGGAGCCTATTTCTGTGTATTTACAGAACCAGTTATATCTGTTTTTATCTGGTTGTGAAACTGTTAAAAGACGCAACAGATTTTCTTTTAAAATTAAAGCAATGGTATACTGGGTTAGATAATTTGAATAATAATAAGGATGTATTTTTTGTTACGCTTGATATTACTTCATTATTTACAGTAATCCCTAATGACCATGGTATTAATTCAATTCGTGAATTTTTGGTACGTTCCTCATCGTTTACGGCCAGGCACATTGAAAATATTTGTTCTCTACTTGATTTGGTGCTGTCCAATAATGTTTTTCTATTTAATAAGCAGTTGTATTTACAGCTTACCGGCATAGCTATGGGCACACCGGTAGCAAATACTTATGCAAATTCAGTTTTATATCAGTGGGAGAAACTTTGTTTTTGATGGTAAAGAATTTTTAAATCCCAGTGTGTGCTTCTACCAAAGATTTGTGGATGACTGCTTTTTGATTTGGAAGGGGTCTTCTACAGATTTGCATGAATATTTATGCTATTTGAATAATACAACTAGTTTTTTAAAATTTAAAATGGAATTTTCTAATAGTCTAATAAGCTTTTTGGATGTTAGTATAGATTACCGTGGTATAATGAACACAAGTGTTTATAGAAAAGAAGTTAATGCAGGGAGGTATTTGCACGGGTCTATTATGCATGCCCCTCATGTTTTTAAAAGTGTTGTCATGGCACAATTTGGTAGAATTAGCAGACTTAATACGGATGATTTTTGGTTTTTGAAACAGAAGAGGCATATTAAGAATTTTTAGATAGTGGATATGACCCTGAAATTTTGGCTGATATTGAGACTAAAGTAGTACCAAATAGGTTGACCACCTTTAAACCTATATTTTTGTCAATTGACGAATATAAAGATAGTGTTCGTTATGATGCTACTAGAGAAGGGAAGCTTAGATATATAACTTCATATAACACCAAGACAAGGTCAGTAAGGAACATTATTAGTAAATATTGGACAATATTGATGGCATCTAATGAAGTTAGGGCAGTTTTGGATGATAAACCCAAATTTGCGTATAAGAACATGAAGACAATAAAGAGCATGTTATGCTATAAAGACTTCAGAGTAGAAGTAGATTCTGGTTGTACTTTACTTGTTGTGATGACATTTCATGTGGGACATTTGATAACAGCATGTTTTTGCATTCAGTAACACACACAGAATTTACATTTGATGTGTCGGCCACATGTAATACCAATAATGTGGTCTATTTAGCAACCTGCACTGCCTGCTGTTCATTTTATATTGGAAAAACGACTAGGAAATTAAAAGAACGTATAATAGATCACAAGTCTGAGATTAGAAGGGCTTGTGAAAATAATGCATTATTTAAGCATATTAATATATATGGTTCAGGTCATAGATTTAAGTTTAGAGTGATTGATGCTGTACGATCATCTGTTAGAGGAGGTGACATGGGGAATTTATTAGAGATTAGAGAGTTTGAATGGATCATCAGATTTTCAGCAGATGGTCAACCAGGTTTGAATTCTGCTGTTTCTATAAAGCCTGTTTTAACTAAGATACAGCATACAAAGTTAAAGTAAGGCTTTGAATGTAAACATTTTTTACCATATTAATACTTTTATATATGTATTTTTTGATTACTAGATATTATTATGTATTTTGTATTGTATTATTGCTTTAATTTGTTCACATGATGTTTGGGCTGTGTGTCATGTGATTTTATGACTCCTATTTAAATTCTGTTTTTAAATGAACCTGTATTAAGCATTGAGAAAGGGTGTAATACCTGAAAGCTTTGTGTTGTTATAAAGGTAGTTTTTTGCTCAGCGTTGATGTTATTTATTAAACATAGTATCCCATGGGTACATATTTCATTTCCATACTTTGCCAATTCCAAACGGATGGCCAGATTTGCCACAAAACCAGTGGGCACAGGCCCAGAAACAAGTCATATCCCTCATGGATATGGGGGCTATTCAACCGGTACCAGAAAAGGAAAAAGGACAAGGTTTTTATTCAAGGCTTTTCCTGGTGCCCAGAAAAGACAATTCATGGCGTCCAATACTGGACTTATCGATTTTTAACACGTTCCTGGACATTCCAAAATTCAAAATGCTGACTTTGCAACAGCTACTGCCTATACTAGGCAGGAATGCTTGGTTAGTAACTCTAGACTTAAGAGGCATACCTGCATATCCCAATAAGGGAATCATGCAGAAGATACATCCACTTCAAAGCAGTTTTTTCTCTGCACTGCCCTTTGGCTTATCTACTGCGCCCAGGGTCTTTACAAAGTGCCTGTCACCAGTAATTGCATTCTGCAGACAAAGAAGCAAACAAATTTATCCTTATCTGGACGACTGTCTCATTCAAGGACAAGGACACTCTTCTTCAACATCTGGCATTTGTAAAAAGGCTTCTAGCATGCTTAGGGTACACCATAAATGAAAAGAAATCACAACTGGTACCCTCTCAAATAATTACATTCCTGGATGCAAGCTTGAATACAACTGCCCAGATGGCTTACCTCACGCCAGACGAAGACAAGTGAAAACATACTTCAAACAAATGGCAACAAAAACCCAGTTATCTGCAAGACAAATTCTGCAGGCTTTGGGGTTCATGGCATCCTGCATTTTACTGATTCCATATGCGAGACTGCATATGAGGAAACTTCAGTGGTACCTAAAAAGTTTATGGAGTCAACATTGTCACAGTCTGGAAACATTGATTCCTCTCATTCCCTGCCTACAACAGGAGTTTATTTGGTGGACAGAGAAATGTCACCAAAACAAGGGACTGTCATTCACTCTACCCCTTGCCACCCAAACCCTAACTTCGGATGCATCAGACTATGCTTGGGGGGCCCACCTGGCAGGGAGATGCATTCAGGGCAAATGGAGCCCAAACCAAATGCATCTGCATATCAACCAGAAAAAGCTGCTAGCTGTTCAGAATGCTCTGACAGCCTTCAAGGACTTACTTCATCCAGGACAACTACTGATAAAGACGGACAACACCACAGTTATGTGGTACATAAACAAGCAGGGGGGTACACATTCCTACCCCCTTTGCAGACTAGCCATGGCCTTGTGGAACACAGCCTTGACTTACCAAATACATCTTCAAGCTCAGTTCCTGCCAGGAAAGCAAAATACTCTGGCAGACGACCTAAGCAGAAATCTTATGGACCTGCACGAATGGAAATTGGATCCACAAATCTTCAGCATGTTAACACAGAAATGGGAGAGCCCAGACATAGATCTATTCGCCTCCCCCATAAATTATCAGTTGGACAAATTCTGCACAAGAACTCATCACAAAAAAGCATGGAAAGTGGATGCCCTATCCTTCAGCTGGAAAAACCTATCAGTCTATGCCTTTCCCCCTCTGCCTCTACTCTCCAAGGTCTTACTAAAAGTCAGACAGGAAAAACCAAAAATTAACCTAGTTGCTCCGGACTGGCCTCACCAGCACTGGTACCCACTTCTAAGGGATATGTCTCAGCTTCCTCCATGGTACTTGCCTCAAATACGTCATCTACTGTCTCAGTAGAAGTATCAAATTCTGCACACTCGGCTCCAAACTCTGAATCTTGCAGTATGACTGATCAACTAATTATTCAAACAACACCTCTCAGTAAATCTGTGATGGGTGTCATTTTGGAAGCCAGAAGGCCTAGTACTAGAAAATCTTATGCTGATAAATGGAAGAGATTCTGTGCTTGGAACCAAGCACAAGGAACAGACACAACAAAGCCCAATATTCCTCAGATTTTACAATATTTGACTGAGATGCTTGCCAAGGGCCTATCTTTTTCTTCAATAAAAATCCATGCCTCTGCCATCTCGGGTCATTACAACACAGAGCCTCCCCTCTTTTCTCATCCTCTGCTTAAACAGTATCTTAGAGGGGCCAAAAATTTAAGGCCTCCCAGAAGATCACCAACTCCTGCATGGGACCTCAATTTTGTGCTGGAAAAAACTCACCCTGCCTCCTTTTGAACCAGCAGCTACCATAGATATAAAATTTCTATCTTGGAAAACAGCTTTTCTCTTGGCAGTCACTTCAGCTAGAAGGGTTTCAGAACTACAGGCTCTCATGGCAGTGGAGCCTTTTTATTATATTTTACCTGGACAGGGTGTCCCTCAGGACCAATCCTTCTTTTATGCCTAAGGTGGTATCCAGTGTGGCTCTTAACCAGACCATTCACCTGAAAACATTTTACCCAAATCCACAGAACAAGGGGGAGTGGATTCTGCATTCATTGGATGTACACAGACAACTAAGATTCTACTTAAACAGGACCAAATCTCTAAGAAAGTCTGAGAAACTACTGGTAGCATTTGCTGCAGGGTCAGAGGGGAAGGCTATATCAAAGCAGAATATTTCTAAGTGGATAAGCCACTGCATTCATTTCTGCTACTTGCACCATGGTAAACCTGTGCCCAAGGGGATCAGATCACATTCCACTAGGGCTGCCTCTACTTCAGCAGCTTTTCTCAGAGGGGTTCCAACCAAAGACATTCTAGAAGCTGCTACTTGGAGCTCTGTTCATACCTTCACAAAGCATTATCATTTGCCTCTGTTCTCCAAATCCAGGGCAGGCTTTGCCACTGCAGCCCTGCAGGGCCTTATAGCCACTCCTAATGCTGTTTAGTTCCATCCATAGCTTTGGGATTCTACCCAAATGTAATGACTGCAACAGTGAAACATGAAGAACATAGTACAGTTGTTTACACCTACCATAAATGTAGATGTTCGAGTGTATTCACTGTTGCAGTCTGGGTTACCCACCTGCCATTCCCCTTTTCTATACCTTTTCTTTCCTTCACTATACACAAAAGCCTTTGTTGTGCATTTGCTTTTAGATGAAGGTAAAGTTTATGTTTCTAAAAGTGCATTTATATATATTTACTGTTTATTGATTTTTATATATATATATTTTTGCTCCCCTTTTCGGGGGTACCTGACATCTGTGGCAAGAAAAACTGAATAAAATGGCGTTGGCTGCATATTTTATACCCCTGACTTCCTGACCTCATGGAAGAGGAGACAGCAACTGACGCAGGACCCAAGACTGTTATTCAGGCCGACTGAGGCAATCTGCCAGCAGGTTACCCCAAATGTAATGACTGCAACAGTGAATACACTCGAACATCTACATTTATGGTAAGTGTACACAGCTGTACTTTCTGAGGACTATTTAAATGCCAAAAATTCTCATTCTCCACATTGTATAAGGGTCCCTATCAGGAGCTTTTAAATTAAAATTCCCTACTTGAAGATTTAATGAAGAGTGTTAGGAGCATTTGGGAGAGAGAGAGGAAGAAAGTGCAATGGTATGAGACCATCCAGCCAAGAGATGGATAAATTGTATGACAGAAGTCTTGTGACAGATGGAGATGACCTCTTACAGAAGTAAGGCTGTGGCTGTGAATCAAAAGAGGTGACAACAGTTGATATAAAGCCCTGACCTCATGTAAAAATGAGAAAAAAAGGTGTTCGTGAAGCTGATAAGAGCATGAATAGAAATTCATATGGGGTGGATTTTAATTTCTGAGCATCTCTTAACTAGCCCAGAAGGAAGAAAAAAACTTGGCATGCTTTTTTATTCTTAAGATTAAGATTCATGAAACCTGAGTAAAGAAGGTATTTGCATGTTATCCAGCACCCATTCAGAAAATCTAATATTTTATTTTCATTACCATTTTTGTATTATATTGCCCAAGAGAATGTTGACATCACCAGTAAGAAATCGTATTATTCTAGTTAAGATACTTAATAACTTCAAGTAGGTTATTTTAAAAAGACTTCTCTGCATGTCTGTGATGAGGTAGATCGTGGAAATCACTTTCTCAGTCCTGTCAAGGTGAAAAAAGTGGTTGATTGAGATTACTGTGAACTGTTTTGGGGAATTTTGTCTTTCATAAGTGTTGCAAGACTGTAGAGTCAGTACATGTAAGTTCAGGGCAGTGTGAAGGTACAAGGAAGCTTGTCCCATTCAAAAAAGCACTCACTTGATGTTCTTCATCCAATCACTGTGGCAGTAACTGTAACTATATGGGACATGTCCTGCCAAAATGTCAGATGTCTGTCTGATCTACAAAGCTTTGATCTCCTTCCTTGTGCATTATATGTCCACCCTTAGCATGACAGTATGTGTTGACAAAAAGAGATGTGCTGGTGAGCCAAATTTCAGATCTTTCTTGATGTATGTGCGCTTATGCAGACTTAGCTTAGAGGCGTGAGTAAGGGCAGTGGTTTCAGCTGCAGTTTTGTGTAGATTCTTATCCCTGTTGAGGGAGCTTCCCTTTTCTGTGTAAAGGTTATAGCAGTGATGTCTTGCATCTGACAGAAATTACGTTTTTTTGGTAGAAAAATCCCCTAATACGATGCCCGTACATCTTGTGAATTTTGTCTCCAGTAGTAGCAAAATGTTAGGTCCTGTCAAATCTTCCTTTCCTTCTAAAATGATGATGAGTATGTTAAAATCGTTAATTTTCCTTGAGAACAAGCATCCCATAGATTTGGCATGTGCAACCATGGCATCAGACTCTGCTTCAGCATACCTGTTCTTTCAAAAGAAAGAAATAATCTAAAAGAGTTTTATGAAGAAACTGGAATGTCTCCCCCCATAGATATGGGACTGATGGCGCCACTGAGGTGCTGTTGCAGCCCTTTGACTAACTGTTCATTTCTCATGGTCTCTCTGGCATGACCTGTCATGAGGCTACCAAGGCCTGGGAAAATTGCACATCCCTTCAGACTGTACATCAAACAAAAAACACCAAGAAAGGGCAAATCACATTTTATACTTTCTGAGTCTAAGGTAGGCATACATCAAGTACTTGAGAGGAAGGATGTCACAGGGTCACTTATGAATGCTTGGCAAAAAAAGCAATAGGCTTAAGATGGCTATGATGCACTTACAAAAAACTAAGTATTTTTCTCCAACCTCCATTCCTTCAGTTCAGAAGGTTGCTCAGGAGGACTGGTTTAATTTTGTGCAGGACTTATTCAAAGCCATTCTGTATCTCCAGCCTTTTCTTCCCGCATCTACCCCATTTAAAAGAAAGAGAACTCCGTCTTCTTCTGAAAAGGAAGTTCTCTCTGATTTCGGCAATGAGGGCTTAGATTACACGTTTGTGTTATTCCCCTATTCCTTATGATATAGAATCTGACGACTGTGTCTTCTCAGATTCTCCAAATTAAGAAATCCGTTTTGGAGGTACAATCTCCAGAATTAAAGAACTCAAGTGGGAAGGTAAGGAAGCATCAGAATATGGAAAAAAAAGACATTATGAGCTACTTCATGTGGATTCCCCAAAGCCAGTTACCATCCCTCCTGTTTAAGGAGCCTTAGAGGATACCTGTAATTTAGCATCTGTCTCTGCATATTCACACCCACCCTACCTCCCAAAAACTGACAGATTCTACAAGGTCCCTGACACACACACACACACACACACACACACACACACACATACAAATTCTTCTATCAGACCCTATTTCCTTCTGCCAGTCCTGTACCAAATGATAAGGGCAGTCATGTCTTTGACAGATTTGGAAAACAAACATCATCTAATCTGTCATTTAGGACAATTAAGTGCCAAAATCAAATGTCGAAATATCTCTTGTCCATTTTTGCTAGTGTGCAACAATCCTCATCTCGTCTTCACAACTCGAAAGCTAAATACAATTTGCTTGGAATGTTAAATTGTGCTCCTTAAGTCACTAAGCACCCCAGTAAGTTTGCTTATGATGCAGATGATGCTGTATCAAGAGCTGCTTCTGCTGGAACAATTATGTTTAGAAATGCTTGGGTGAGACTGCAAAACTTTTCTGACAGTGTAAAGGCTCAGCTTTTAAATGCCCCAGTTGATAAAGGTATTTTTGGAAATTCTTTAGCTCCAGTTCTTATGAAGCTGGAAGAGAGGTGAAATTTGATGCAAGGAGCCGAACAATTGTTTTTGTTCCCTTTTCTAAATACTAACAGTATTACCCTTCTTCCTCTTTGTCTTCTTATGAAATAAGTACTGTTAAACAACAGTATAAGAAAAATGGCAGTATGACGCAAGAAAAAAGGAGAGGGATCTCAAACAATGGCTATCTGTGCCTGTTAAGTCCATCTTCCCATCCCACCCCGGCCTTCCTCTGAAAATTGCAGGTAATCTATCCCACTGCCTTCATCATGGAAACAGATAACCTCAGATGCCTGGGTTCAGCACAGTTACAAGAATCAATGCGCATCCACTCCAACTCAAGCTGGGATCCCTCTCACCTCCAAAGAGCCAAATCCAACTGTACACCAAATTATTTGTCTTAGGAAGTGATGGAACCATAGTCCCTTTTTCCCATCAAAGCAGAAGCTTCTGTTCAAAAATATTCCTTTTTTCCCAGAAAAGAAGTTACTTGGAGACCTATTTTGGACCTTTCAAAATTGAATATCTTTCTCTTGGTCTGAAATTCAAAATGCTCACCCTACAAATCCATTTTCCCTGGCTATTTCCAAAGGCTTTTTATGGTCTCTCTTAGACTTCAAAAATGCCTGCCTGCACATTCCAAATCACAAATACCACAGATATTTTTAAGACTCTTTATAGAATTTCAAGTTTTTTTTTTTATGTAATGCTAAATGTCTGAATAACGTTTTTTTTTTTTTATTTAATAGAAGGAAGGGTTTTGAGTGATTGTTAGGGGTAGTTGACATGGTTTAGAGAAAATAATTCTCCCCTGTGTGTTCTGGTTATAAAGCCTTTAATAGACTAAGGGGTATGGGAAGAGACGGGGATGTTTCTGTTTATGTTCAAGGTAATTTTGTGTCAAGCTTACTTAAGAATAGCAATTGTGAGATTATTTTAGTCAGGCTGGGTAGTTGTTCGAAAGTCTGTAAATGGGCATTTTTTTTGTAAGCCTCCATCTCAGACTTATGAAGACTTGACGGATTTCTGTAATTCAGTATTATCACTTTTTGAGGAGGGTTGTGATCTTATTGTTGGGGATTTAAATGCCTGTTATATAGATTGGTCCATCTTGAATATCAGTGAAGGCCTGTTAGGTGAATTAGTTGACATAGTAGGAATGTGATATTTTCAGGCAGTGTTATATCTATCTAGCTATAGGTGATAATATTCTGGATGTTGTGTGGATTAAAAATCTAGACTTACTGTGAAGTATGTGAGGAACATGTAGGCTCAGACCACTCCAGTATTTTCTCGAACATACGAGTTTCTCGCATCTAATAAGTTTTGAATGATTAGGGCTATAGACATGCTTTTTTATGAAGCAAACTATAAGAAGGGAGATAGCTGATTAGAATTGGCATAATTCAATTGGTTTTGTTAACATTAAGGACAGTTGGGTGAAAATTATTTTGTTTTTTATATGAATTGATTGACTATTTTGATCCCCTGGCCCATATAAAACCTAACGAACATAAGTTTTCATTATGAAATGTGATCTTGGAGAAATTATATGGAAGGGTTAGGAAACTATTAGGTCTGGGAAGAAAACTAAAAAAAAATATGAAAATTAAAGTAGGGACAATGGTTAAGTTAGCAAGGAGTAACTATACAGAGAATAACACTGAATAAAAAGGCTTTTTATGGTCATTTGAATCAGTATAAGAAAAATGGGCATTCAGCTGAGGCCATTTTAATCGGTTGTGAGTTGGTTACTGATAAAACCTTATGGTCTAATGTATTTTTGGATCGCTTTGTATGCTTGCATAATAATTCTGTTGAGCGAGAGAGTTCAGTTGAAGTTTTTGGTGAATGCCCTTTGATAGGTTCTGAAGATCTGCTTAATATGGCAAAAAAGTTCTGCTGCAGGCTGACAGCATAAATAATATTTTTTTGTCATCAATTATTAAAGATATTTTCTCCCTGTCTGAATTTCCTTTTCCAGAAAGTCTTTAGAGACAGGTTTTGTGCTCCTTATTTGGAAACTAGCACATATTGTACCAGTATTTAAAGGTGGTGATCACTGGTTGAAAATTATAGACCAATCAGTCTCACAAGCATCGTAGATGAATGTAATGAATGGGTAATTTCTAAATACATTGTTGATACTTTGAGCAGGATTTGTGGTTTTACTCGGCATGGTTTTGTAGCAGTACTAACTTGCTTTCTTTTTATGAGCATTTATGAAAATTTTTGGATGAGGGGTTAAAAGCAGATGTTATATAGTTTATATATATATATATATATATATATATATATATATATATATATATGGTTACCGTCAGTACATCGAAATCCACTGCATCGACACCTCAGAACATCGATACCCGGAGAGCCGATGATCACTACACGGTAAGGAACCGTTTGGCCATTCCTGTGAACTTTGCCCCATACCCCCGCCATAGTGTGTTCTCGGAGTTGGAATATTAAGTAAGGGGGGTGTGGGGGGGGGGTGAAGCCCCCCCCCACATCTCTGTGTTTGTTTCATTGGTAGTTTTGGAGTTTCGGCTAGCCAAACGGTTCCTTACTGTGTGGTGATCATCTGTTCTCCGGGTGTCGATGTTTTGAGGTGTCAATGCAGTGCATTTCGATGTTGTGGCCCTTCGATGTACTGACTCTAACCCATATATATATATATATATATATATATATATATATATATATATATATATATATATACAGAGAGAGAGATGGAGAGGGACATTTTGAAAGCCTTTTATTCAATGCTGCTTTCTGAGATTATTTCCTTACTGAAAAAAAAAACAATATTACTGTATTAGTAGTTAGGTGGATTAGTAATTGGTTGCTAGGGAGGACATGTAGGGTAAAAATTGGTAACATAGAAAGATAACAGCAGTGGTCCCTCAGGGCACAGTTTTGGACCCAGATGTATGTGGAATTTTTATGGCTAGCTTCCCAGAAGATAGAAATTTATGGATGAGTAAATATGCAGATAATACTGGTTCCATTTTTTTCTGGGTTTTCCGATCAATTATTTGTCCAGTTTATATTTGGATAATTTATTTAGATAGGCTTCTGAGAAAGATATGAAATTTAATGTCAATAAAACCTGTGTTATGCATTTTGTTGAAAAGAACCCTAAATATCTTTATACCTCGGATAATATTTAGATTAAAGATGTTAGTGTTGTAAAACGTTAGAGTATAAAATTGATAACTCTCTAAGTTTTGGCCCTTACTTACTTGATATTATCAGATCTCAAATCCAGTGTGGCTCAGCACATTCATCATTTAACATTCCCGCTTCTTGTCCTCAGATTCATCAAGAATGAACTCTTTTGGTGGGCCCGGCAAGTCCTACTAAATCCAGGCCTTCCTCTTTCTCTCCCCAGTTCTCCTTACTCACCATAGATGTATCAGACTTGGCACGGGGGAAAGTAGCAGTGTGACAAGGTGTCAAGGTCCTGGACATATGGAAGCTTCAATGCAGACACAAATAGGGAGATGGTGGCCCTAATAAAAGGTCTACATCAGTTGTGGACATCTGAACTCCCTGTTATGCTAACAGACAAAACCACAGTGTTTTGGTATGTAAACAGCCAAGAGAATGAGGTTCGACCCCCTTTGCAAACTGGCTAAAATTGCCTGGGATGCGACAGTTCAGCACATTGTAACTCTACAGGCAAGATAACTTCCGCCAGTGCATAACCCAATAGCAGATTCTCTAACCAAATCCAAGATAGACCCACATGAATGAATGCTATGCCGGAGATCTTCCAGGAGATTATCCACCTGTGGGGAATTACCCTAGTAGATCCGTGTTTACCTTTTAGCTCAACAGACAGCTAAATCAATTCTTTTTCAAGTCACTGTGCAAAAAGGCCTGGAAAACAAATGCAATTTCTTTTCCATGAATGGGAAAATTCCTTTATGCCTTCCTCTTTCCTTTGATATACAAAGTCCTTCTAAAGATCAAAAAGGACTTGCCAAAGATGAGTCTGGTGACTCCCTTTTGGCACAGACATCAGTTCTCCTTTCTTATCCATCTGGCCAGAGGCCATTACCAAAACCTATTTCACAGAATGGACTTGCTAACACAGGACAAGGGATCCCTTATCAAACCTAACATTCAAAATCTCCCCTTAATTGTATGGATGACAGGTATTTCATTCCATTTAGGCACCTTTTTCTGAGAATGTGCACAAAGTGCTAAAGGAGGCAAGGAAACCTGCCACTAAGAAATCATATTTAATCAGATAGAAAATATTTCCTATTTAGTGGCATAATGGAGAACAAGACCCATCTCAAGTGGGGGCTTCTCTAGTTCTTCAGTAACTGTGAGTTCCTCAACTCAGGCCTCGTGTACACCTTTCAGCCATTTCTCCTGGTCTGACTGCTTCTCTCCCTTTCTTCCTTATGGTGAATCAAACAGTTTTCGAAGGGGGTATTACATATTAGACCACCTAGAAAACGGGCAGCATTTCCTTAGGATTTAAACTTTGTGTTGGAGAAGTTAACCCTCTTTCATTTGAACCTGCAGGCATTTCTTAAAAAATTCTTACATGGAAGACTGTCTTGCTTGTTGTTCTGATTTCTACTGGATGGGTATCTGGATTACAGGCCCTAATGTCAACCCAGTCTATTTTGGTGGCTCATAAAGACAGGGTGAGTCTTAGAACTGACCCTTTATGTATGCCAAAGGTTGTGTCAGAATTTACATTAAACTAGACTATTCAGCTGCCTGTGTTCTACCCTGAACCCAAAATCAAAGGAGAAAGAATCCTTCATACTTTAGAAGTCCCTAGCCAGTTATAATTTTACCTGAAAAAGACCAAAGATTTTAGAAAGTGTAGACAAGTTTTTGTTCCTTTGATGGTAAGTAAAAAGTTCAACCTGTATCTAAACAAATCATTTCTAGATGGCTGTTTCAGGCTGTTTGGTTTTGTTATTCAAGCTGTGGCCAAAGTCCCTCTCAGAATGTCAAGACTGCTCCTAGTAAGGCTGTGATCTCGTCTAAGTTTTTTTTTTTTTTTGGAAAGGGAAAGACTCCACATCTATTCTAAAGTGAGATGCATTGTTCTCGGTGCCCGTATGCACTATGAACTGCAAGCTCATCTCAGAGTATAGAGCTAGGGCAGATTTTGCAAGAGGTGCTCTCCAAGGGCTCCTAGACACCTCTTTCTTCCTGATCATCAACAGTCATCCAATACAGTTATGACTACTGCAACAGTGATCTAATGAGGAACATAGTACAGTTGCGTAAGTTGACTTACCTTAACAGTAGATGTTAATATAGAGCACTGTTACAGTACTGATACCTGTCCTCCAGCCCTCTTTTTCCTGCACTTCTCTGGCCAGGGTGGGGTATCCCTCTTTGTACTTTTGCTCTTCTGATAGGACATGATATTACCTTAAAACTTAGGCTTCAGTCACCCTTGTAGGACAAGAAAGCTCTGGATTTTGGCACACCTGTATACCTTTATACCATCATGTACTCGATGCTAATGGTAGATGTACAATATGCTAGGAAGGAGCTCAAAGCTTTATAAACTGGCCAATATCTCTGAAAGGATCAGTTGCATGTAGTTATGAGTAAACCAGCAGTGATCTGTTTGATTTGAACATTTGCTATTAAGATAACATAACTTACAGAACTGTACTTCTGATTGGGTTTCTATCATGTAGTCGAACTTTTACAAGTTCAAACCTCATATGGTCAAAACCATAAGTTCGAGTTTGTAAAAGTTAGAGCGTTTCAATGGAAATCTCCATAAGTGGAGGTTTCCATTTTGTTCAATGGGGTGCGATCTTGGAGTTGGTATATTTAAGTAGCGGGGGTGAGGAGGGCACAGTGGGGCTTGCCCCCTGCTTAAAACAGTTTATTTTGTTTTCCGTTTTTTTTTTTATCCATAGTCGAAGTTTTGTAACTTCGAACATAATGGTTCGAACATTACGTGTTCGAAGTTATAAGACTCCGACTATGTGATATAGACCCCGTTTCATTGTGTCTTATTAGGAGCAATGTTACTTGACGCTTTTGAGGTTTCTGAACTGAATATTTGTAATGTGTGGTGTCATAACATAAGCCTTAAAAAAAGCATCATAACTCACAAACAGGGTAAAAATTGATTATATTCCATATGACTGACCCAAGTAGTGCATCTTTGTGAGAAGCCTTCTGTCTTCAATGATTTTAATATCTGTAGAATGAAATGGCAGTCTTTGCTGATTTATTTACTGAATTGATCTCCTCACGCTTAAAATGTTTTCACTCAGAAAACAAAGAATGTTTCCCATATGCTAAATTAATTTCTTAAAGATATAATACCTTAGAAGCAAGATGCTCTACATTTTTTCAAATGTGCTAATTTTAATACTGTGTCTCAAACCATTCACATTTAAGAAGGGAATAGCATAGTGTAATTTGCTAGCAACGCAAATTATAAAAAGCCTGGCAGCAGGAGGGACACCATTCCCACCCTTTGACCATAAAACAAAACAAAAAATAAACATGAGGGGGCTCATAGGAACACTTGCCCCCTTCCCATGAAACTGTATGACCCCTGAATGCCTTAGTCTCGGGAATACTAAAAATTGTTACTCGACAAGATCGGAAGAGAGCTTCATGAGAGATTCATAAACTCATATTCCTGTGGTTCTTTCTGTGCAAGTCTTTTGAACTTACAAGATGTTCTTCATGTTTCACTGTTGCAGTCATCACCTGTGGATTATCCCTGCTGTGGTAGCCCTTGGCTGGCCCGAATACCAGAGTCAATGTTTTTCTGTGTCAGCTGCTGTCGCTTGCTGTCTGTCAGGTCATTAGTGCTATAAAGGAAGGCAGCCGACATCATGACATCAGTCTTTCTTACCATGGAGCCCGTAGCAGAAGCAGTTCGCAAGTGTGCCGGTCGTCCCTATCAGAGTTCGAATTACAGCTGAAAACATCTAAAGCTAAGTACCCTGTTGGGGATCCTTTTTTCTTGCACTAACCCTTGTCCGAAAAAGTTAACTATTGTCTCGCCTGTGGAAAGCAAATGCCACACCAAGACTTCCATTCATACTGCGTCACTTGCTTAGGCTCAGACCACAATGTCCCCCGTTGCAGGTTCTGTTCACTCTTTAATGCGAGAAACATTCATTGTAGAGCTCTTTTTGTAGCCAGGTATTTTCATCGTCCGTCTTCGCATTCCGAAATGGCATCCGTCAGCCAACAATCTGTAGACATTCTGAAAAAACGTAAGGATAAAGATAGAGACAGACCAAACAAGGCTAAGCCTTCTGACGACTCTACCGCTAAGCAGGTCGCCAGTTCTCCAGAATTCAATGAGGTACTTTTGCAGCCCCTGATGCCCGATTCAGTACCTTTGCAGGCCTCTACTTAGACCCACTTGGAGTCCTGTATGCCGCAGAAATCTTCTTTGTCTTCCGTGCCTTTGGTTGTCTCTGCCTCAGTTGGGTCCAGAGCCATGACGCAGGCACCAGCTTCCGAGGAGGTCTACACTACCGAATCTAGACAAAAACAGATGTCTTCTCCTCTAACTACCGTTTCTCTCAAATCGATAGATACTCTTAGGCCTAGAGGCAAGGCCACTCCTAAGAAAACTACCTCTAGCCACCATTTTACCCCTGTTCCACCACCACCACAAGCTCAAATGCTTAAAATGGCAGAGGATCTTATCACTCTTATCAGGGGTAGTCAGGCCGCGCCTTCTGAAAGGAAAAGAGACCCATCCCCTGAAATATTGACAGAACAGGATTCTGAGGAATCTTATTATTCAGATTTTGAAGAGGAACAACAAACTCTTACTGCTTATGAGGATTCAGATGCAGAGGAATCCATTCCTTCTGCCTCCCCGGCAGAAGATCTTTCCTTTGGGGAACCCTTCACACCTTCAGGGAACATTTCCACTGGGAATCCCAGGACTTCCCTCAGTCTAAGAAGAGACTAATGACCTGCCCCAGAACAGACCCTTCGCTATCCTAGAGGTGGTGGATGATGTCTTCCATGAATCCAGTTTAACTCCTGACGCCCTCCCACCTCCTCCCAGAAAACCTGACAGATATTACAGAGTAAAGGATTCTAACAAATACCTGTACAGAAATCCTGCTGCAGACCCGGAGGTCATTACACAGAGACCAAAAAGAGCTAAGGCTAGTTCTGCAAAGAATCCTACTCCTTCTGACAAGGACTCCAGAGCTCTGGACAGATGGGGTAAAAAAAGTATACACCTCTGCAACCTTAGCTATCAGAGCACTCAACTGTCAGTTCCACATGTTAAAATATCAACAACACACTTTGGAACTATTAAAACAAAAGATTTCTACCTTTCCTGACTCTGCAAATTCTAAAGAGTTAGCAGATTTACTGCATTCTACTTGTCAAGTGGCTAAACACTCGTTACTCTGTGGATATGATGCCCTAGAAGCCTCAAGCAGGACAGCAGTGTCAGGATCTGTCATTAGGAGACATGCATGGTTGAAAGAACAACCTCTTCTTGATCATGTCAAATCTAAATTACTTGATGCACCCTTGAATAAGGACCGGTTGTTTGGAGTAAAAGCAGAAGAGCTGCTTAAAAAAATGGAAGACGAAGCAAAAGCTATGCAAACAGTAAAAGATTTCCTTCAGGTACAACCTCCTAGGTTCAACAGGAATTTTCCCTCAAAACACAGGTCCTTTCCTGCACCTAGCAGACAGGGGCAAGGTAAGCCCTGCAGGGACAGACCACCCAGACTCCTATCCCAGGGACAGCAGAGAACCAAACAGTGGACTACTTCCACTCCAAAGGCAGGGAGTTCTAAGCCATCCCTCTATGGCAAAAACTCTCAATGACTCCCTCTCCCCCCTCTGCCCTCTTTTCACTCACCAAAAACTAGGAGGAAAGCTCTCTCTGCAAAGAGAAGTGGCTTTCTGTAACAAAGGACCAGTGGGTCTTAAAGATAATTTCTCAGGGATAAAAATTCTCTTTCAACAAACTCCCAGTTCCAAGAGGGTACCTAGACTTACCTCCAAACCAGCGGGCAGAGGCATTGAACAAGTCCAAACTCTCATATTCCAAGGGGCAGTAGAACCTGTCCCCTCAGATCAAACAGGCAAAGGCTTTTATTCCAGACTATTCCTTGTTCCCAGAAAAGAGGGCAGTTGGCACCCCATCCTGGATCTGTCCATTCTGAGCACCTTCCTGGTGGTCCCCAAATTCAAAATGCTAACTTTGAAGCAGCTGCTGCCAATGCTGACAAAAAATGGTTGGTTAGTTACCCTAGATCTAAAAGATGGCTACCTCCACATCCCCATAAGGGAATCCTGCAGGAAATTCCTTTGCTTCAGAGCAGGCTCACAACACTTTCAGTTCTCTGCGCTACCCTTTGGCTTATCTACTGCTCCCAGGGTATTCACCAAATGCTTGGCCCCGGCCATAGCCTTTTGCAGACAGAAAAATATATCTGGAAGACTGTTCATTCAGGCAGATTGCAAACAAAAGCTCTTCAAAGACCTCCTCTTTGTTAAAACCCTCCTAACCTCCTTAGGTTACACCATCAACAAGAAGAAATCAAGGCAAACACCCTCCAGGAAGATAATTTTATTGGGGGGCACTGCTAGACACAGCATCCCAAATGGCCTTCCTATCCCCAGAAAAACAGAGCTTCCTGCCTCTCTATTTTACCTGCCTGGCTTCCAGAAGTCACCTCTTGGTGAGGAAGTTCCTGCAAGCCTTGGGTTACATGGCATCTTGCATCCTTCTAATTCCTCTGGTCAGGCTTCACATGATAATACTTCAGTGGTACCTAAAGAACCATTGGTGTCAGCACTCTCAACCTCTAGAGACCTCTCTACCTCTGATCCCCTGTATAAAGGCCGAGTTTTTCTGGTGGGCTGGGGCCTTTGCCCAGACCAATGGTCTCCCCTTCACCCTCCGCCCAACCGAGCAGACCATTACCACTGACTCCTCAGACATAGCTTGGGGTGCTCACCTAGAAGACAGGTTCGCCCAAGGTCTTTGGGATGCCCAGCACCTTCCCTTACACATCAACCAGAAGGAATTGATGGCAGTACAAAAGGCTCCGACATCCTTCAAACCCCATCTCAAGCCAGGGGGGTCTCCTTATCAAAACAGACAACACCACAGTAATGTGGTACATCAACAAACAGGGAGGGATCCAATCTTACCCTCTGTGCAGGCTAGCCATGAATGTCTGGCTGACAGCCTCCTCCATGTGACTACACTTGATAGCACAATACCTTCTAGGGATCAACAACACCCTGGCAGACCACTTAAGCAGAAACCTACTGGATCCCCATGAATGGCAGCTCCACAGAAAAATCTTTTTGCAAATCACTCAGGTGTATGGGACTCCATAGGTGGATCTCTTTGCTTCACATCCCAACCATCAGCTGAAAAAATTCTGTGCTAGGGAGTATCACCACCTAGCGTGGAAGGTGGATGCCTTGACCTTCCCCTGGAACACCCTCTGTGTACATATTCCCTCTTCTGCCTCTTTTCCCCCAGGTACTGATCAAAGTAAGGGAGGAGAGACTAATGGCCATCCTCATTGCTCCCGATTGGCCCAGACAACATTGGTACCCCTTACTGTGCAGCCTGACCTTGCAACCCCCCAGGCAACTTCCCCTGATTTCATACCTCTTAACTCAGTGGGGGATGCTGCACCCAGACTTGCAGACCCAAACTATCAACATGGCTAATAATCTAAAGGCAAACAAGTCCTAGACATTATCACAGAGGCCCGAAGTCCCAGCACCAGAAAATCTTATGCAGGAAAATGGAAAAGATTCTGCTTCTGGAGCAAGTCCAGAGTGGGCAATACCTCACAACCTTCCATCCCTCTTATCCTAGACTACCTAGCAGAGCTACTTAATAATGGCCTCTCCTTCTCTTCTATTAAAATCCACGCCTCAGCCATTTCAGCTCATTCTGATACAGAACAGCCCCTGTTTTCCCATCCTTTGATTAAACAGTTCCTCAGAGGGGCTTCTAATATCAGACCTCCCAGAAAGGCCACCCACTGCAGCCTGGGACCTGAATTATGTTTTGGAAAAACTTACTTTACCACCCTTCGAACCTGCTGCTTCAGCAGAAGTAAGGTACCTCTCCTGGAAGACTGCTTTTCTCCTAACTGTCACCTCAGCCAGAAGGGTTTCAGAGCTGCAGGCACTGATGTCCATTGAGCCCTTTATCATCTTCGATGCAGACAGGGTCTCCCTGAGGACCAATCCATCCTTTATGCCCAAGGTGGAATCTAATGTAGTTCTCAACCAGGCCATGCATCTACCCACCTTCTTTCCTAATCCTCAAAACTAGGGGGAAAGAATTCTGCACTCACTAGATGTGCACAGACAGCTCAGATACTATCTGGACCATACTAAACCCTTCAGGAAAACAGACCAACTACTTGTCAGCTTTACCCCAGAGGCAGAGGGGAAGCCCATTTCCAAACAGACCATTTCCAAATGGATATCACACTGTATCCATTTCTGCTACAGTTTGCATGGGGACCCCCCCCAGGTTTATTCAAACCCATTCCAGTAGGGCAGCCTCCACTTCCACAGCATTCCTCAGAGGAGTTCCCACCAGGGACATCCTGGAAGCTACCACCTGGACTTCTGTCCATACCTTTACCAAGCACAAGAAGAACATAGTGCAGTTGTGTACACTTACCATAAATGTAGATGTTCAAGTGTATTCACTGTTGCAGTCCTGGTTTCCCAGCCTTTCCCATAAGTGTCTGTGTGGCTGTGTAAACTTTTATCTCAAAGTGTGTGTGTGTCAGCTACTTGGGCAGGGGCACGAAGCACTGTTTAGACAGAGAGGGTGCTGGAGATTTTATCTTGCCCAGCTAGGCTGAGATCTGAACCCTATAGCTGTGCCAGTGGGGAGTCTTATTGGGGACCTGGGGAGTAAGGGAGTAACCAACCCTGGACTGACTGTGATTTCTGTGTGCTCTTAAGGGAAATTGCACTTTACTGTGTGTATTTGTTCTCCTTTCCTCATATATGAGATGCCCTCTCTGGTGTTAGTGGTGAGGATTGAGGCTCCTTGATTGCTGGGCCACGGCTTGGGCGTCACAGCACTCGGACTCGCTTCACTCCCCTACCCTACCCCAATCTCTCCTATCCCTCCTTACACTACATTTAAAATTTGTATCTCCACCCATTCTTCCAATCTGCCAATCAGTGCTAGCCTCCTCAACCCCCACCTATTACATCATCATAACAAACCACTCCTACTGAATTCTTTCTTCATTTTATCTCCTTCCACATCTTTTTTTTTAATAGCTACCATAGAAACTTACTTTCCTGTGACCTTTCCAGCTTTCAACCCCACCCTTGCTTCTCACCTTTTGCTCTTCTCTGCAACATTCCCTTCATACTTAGTTATCCACTCTCCTCGCACCCACACCCATTCAGAAGTTAGCTCCATCCTTCTCCAATCATATCATTTATTTTCACTTCCCTCCCACAGTTTTACCCACACATTCCAAAAGCACTAATCAAATTCATTCCCACTGTCTTTATACATCTGCTAAGAGGCAACATTGTGCCCAATCCAGGACTATTGAACAGTAATGCCTCAACTCAAACCTTTAAACAGCATCATATTCCAAATTCAAAAAACAACTGAAGGAACACCTCAATAACAACGGGCTGTACTCCTCTTCCATACCAGGCTAAAATATATTCTTCTTAAACTTCTGTCTTTTTCACACTATGTCTATCCATCAGCTAACTAATTCACCTTGCATCTATTATTCTTGTATCCCTTTTTTCTATATAATTACATTCCTAACCACTCATCTTGGCTCATCTATCTTACCACTCTTTCCAAACTATATTACGTTTGTGTACTTTTGTTAATTATTCTGATCTTATACTAGAAAATACCTTATTGTTGAGCACCATCCATCTCTGCTAGTAATTTTTATGTAATTATTTTTTTTTTTTTGAATTATTAAATGTGCACACTGGAGCTTTTCTCCCTGGGCCTCCACTGAAAATGGGCCAATGGCCCAGTTGAACATTCCAGGTAAATGTAAAATAAATAAAATAAATATTACCCACTCCCACTTTAGCACTCACGGTATCAAAAACAAAACTTACCAAATCAGTGCCTTTACAATACAACATAATCTTGACATTATAGCTATTACAGAAACGTGGCTAAAATCTGACACCCCTAATCTTCACCACCTCATACCAAATTATTCATACCTACAAGATTACTGTCCAGGCAAAAACTTGGGGCCGGAGTATTCTCTTCAAAAACAACTGTAATTCCACAACCACTGCACAAGCTAACAGCGACTCAGAATCAGATCCTAACTGGATCACTTTAAAATTCCAACAACCAACCCAAAACCCTTTATTATAGCCAGTGCATACTTACCTCCATGAGCCTCACTACCAAAATTCAATACCCTCATACCACAAATATATGCCATACATCCCAAAATCTGTAACCTAATCATTCTTGGAGATTTCAACCTTAATTGCTTAGGATGAAAAAACATAGATTTATCATAACTCCTGGCCATCTTAAGTCCTACATACCCAAATCAACTCTAAAGCAACTAGACTAGACCCTTAATCCAATAGACACAAATTACTAGATCCTGTACTAACTAATCTTACAATATCTAACCTCACAATATATGCATCCTCCTTCAGTGATTACTGTCATAACTTTTTCTGTACATAATTTGACATTAAACTATAAACCTACACTTATCACTTTCAGGCCCCAAACCATTCAGAATATCACTAATCTTAAAAACCACCTTGTCACCCTTGATTGGTCTGACTCACTTGCCATAGAAGACCCCAGTGAAGCAGATACCAACCTTACCAATACCCTACTGCACTTGGAAAACAAATTATTTCCCCTAGTACAAAAGTCTGGGTGCACAAAGTTTTGCAGTAGTTATTTGAGCATGTGTTCAATAATTTTATGGTTTGCATTTCAAGCAGTGTAACTGTCCTCTAGGAATTGCAGTCCAGTGTTTATTTCCCCTGGCTTTAGTAGAACTGTAAGAGTGATTCACTTCTAAGAAAAGCCGTGCTTCCAAGAAGATACAAGCTGTTGAAATAAATGTATTCAGCACTGCAGTATACAGGAATAAAGCCTCAGCTATGCCCCAGGTGATCCAAGTTTGCTTTCTAGCTCTTGAGATAGAAAAGTTGACAGGAATCATAACTTGTTGATACCTTCAGTGAGTCTAGATTAAGTGAAACAGCTAGGCTGAAAACCACTTAAGTGAAACAAAACAAAAACATCTTTATTTTCAGCTTCCGCCCAAGTGGTGGAGGGGGTAGCACCCATCCTCCCATTACCTCCACAGTCGCACATCGGTGGGTAAAAGGTCAAAAAGGCAGGGTCACCAAAACTGGTTTTCAGAAGGACTGTTTTACTGAATTGTCCTTTTTCAGCTGACAAACTCTAAAGATGGAACAGGCCATCTATCTGCATGTTAAGTGAGCATCTTTTTAAAAATTACAATCCTCTCAGCAAATATGTTGCTGTGCTTTGCTGAAGTAATGTCAAATGAATCACCTTACACTAGATACATGGCTTTTTGGTTATATTACATTCATCAGTTTTGTGCCATTTCTTTGAAAAATATGAATATTCAAGATATTCTTTCACTTAAGGCATTGATTAATACTTTTACTTAGTTCTTGCTCATGTTTGAAATAATACTATGAATTCCTAATAAGAATTTAGACTTTGATCAGAATATTTCCTTCCACAGTTTCCCGTTTACTCCCACATATGAATTGTTGATTTCAAACAGACAGTGACACTGTGAACTTTCTTGACCCATAGTACTGGAACAGACCCAGTTGGCAGTGAATATGCTTGCATTGCGCAATCTTTTATTCTGTTTGACGTAATTTTATGCCATGGCCTGTGCACAACTATCACAGTAATCTGTTATAAAATTGTTGTCGTAGATTTAAAAACATTAACTGCATGTATTACATGACTACAGATCAAGTTTTTTTTCAACTTTCCTCTTCTTGGAAATACCCTGTTCAACGCACATAGCAGTATGTACAAGGCTGTCACATTACTTCCAAAACACTTAGTATTGTGTCTCTGACTGCTATGATTGAGTCCAAAAACTGATCTGTTGTAATCCCGCCAAAGCATGAGTTTTTTGTGAATAAGGACAAATGTATTATCACGCAGTTATAGTTAGAGGAAATTGCAAAATGGATGGCTGCTGCCTTAAAGATGATATGTTGTTATGATATGAATGTTGTCATCCCTTTAGACGGGATTTTTTTAATTTCGCTGACCAGAGCATAAGGACATTTATCATCAGATGGCAGTCCAAGACTGAAAAATATCTCTGATGTGAAAATAAAAATCTGTATTCATTGATTTCCACTATGTAAACATAGTAAAATAGACCTGCTAGGCTTATTATCATGTACTTATCCCCCTATTAGCACTTACATTAAACATCTGAAATGTGTTATTTTGTTAACTGAGTAGGTGAACTGGTCTTTTGCAGATTGTTTTCAGTCATAGCTTGGGCCAATGGCAGGGCTGCTGTGGGCCCACAGCTCATAGCCATCTCAGGGTTAGAACACAGCAGCAGCTGTTTTGAACAGACCATTTTGTTACTTAAAAATACATACAAATAGCATGTGATGTGCCTTTTCAAAGCAGCAGAATTGGCCACTTTGCCTTATGGAAGAGGTACACCCATCTAAGCAATTTGTAGAGCTTTCTGCTCCTTGCCATCCCAAAATTTACCTCATTATTGAACTGACAATGAGGAGAAATCCCACAAATACTAAATGGGAATGGTCACTGCAGAAAAGCAATAGCAGTAGTGTGAGGGGATTTTTTTTATTTTTAACTGTTCAAGGCAACCACATACGTGTACAGCTTTGCAGAGCAAGTGTTTTTTCTGGGCTGGTAAGAAACTGCTTGTTTATGTACAATGGAATTAAAACATTAGTGTGCAGCAGGAATATTATTTCTTTATTTTATTACAGTCCGTCTGAGATGTTCGCAAACAACAAAAGAACTGTAATTGTTTGGTATGGGGGGTGTCTGTAGCTAAGAATGATTTACAGCTGGTGTTGTTTCTTCATTATTCTTGCTTTGCTCGACTGATGCTACTTTTGTGAAGGAAATTTGAATAATTTTCTGCACTACTGTATACCAAAACTAAATTGAAGTACATGTACCATGATCTTTATTATTTTTTTTTTGCAGTAATCAGAAATTTGAGGCATTTCTCAGTCAAAAAAGTGACTGTAACAACTAGATGAGGCTGAGACTGAAACTACCTTACAGTCTTGTCATCTGCTTATTTTCAACTTTTCTCAGTCTTGCTCTGCAGGACTAATTTGCATTTGAGTGAAATAAGATGGAATGCTTTACTGCAGCTACTGTGTTTTTGTTTAAATCTAACTTGAAAAACATGACAGTGGCCATTATTTTGTATCACAATAAGACTTCTGAGGTGACTAAAATTGCTGGGTGGGCATCGTGGTACATCTGTGGATGGAAAGTAAGCCTTCTTGTCATCTCCTCATTTTCAACAGTCGCTAATCTAGCTTTGCAAGACAGACTAGTGTGCATTTGCATGAAAAACTGGAACATTTTACTGTAGCTAATTTGTGTGTGATTGTGTGACCCAAACTTAAAACATATTACTGTGGCCATTATTTATCCAAGTCAGACATCTCAGGTATACTACTCTCCAACTTCCTGGTGATGGTTTGTCTGTGGATGAAAGTAACTTGAGCTCTTGTTATCTTATCATTTTAAACAGATATTTACCTGGCTTTGCAGAACAATTGTGCATTTATGTGATGTAAGTTGGAGTACTTTACTGTGTTTGTGTAAAACAAACTTGAAATATTTAAATTTCACTGACCAAGGCATAAGGAAATTTACCACAAGATGCCAGCCTAAGACTGAAAAAATATGTCATGTTAAAAAAGTCAGTATTCATTACCAATATGTAAACATAATAAAACAGGCGAGCTAGGCATATGATTATCTTGTACATATCCCATATGTACCCATAGTAATAATAGGTCTATATTACTTCATCGAAAAGTAATTTCAACGAAGCTGACTTCATCGACCCCAAATCAGCAAACTGAATTTCCACGAACGTTCACTACTGTGAAAGATTTCACCCGAAAAAGAGGCAGTTGGCCAACAGCACAACTTTGCCCTTTCCCTCACCTTAGTGCAATCTTGGAGTTGGTATATATATTTAAGGGGGGGTGGGTTTGATATACTGCAGTTTGCGTTCCAATGTGGTGCTGGCCAGGTGATTACTTTCCCTTGTGAATTTTTTTTTGATGGGTTTGTTTGCGGAAATTCAGTTTTCTGATTTGGGGTTGATGTAGTCGGCTTCATTGAAATGACTTTTCAATTAAGTAATGTAGACAGAGTAGTAATTATTATTTTACATGTTCAGGCATTTGAGATGCACACAGTCAAAAATGTTACTATAATTGCTTGATACAGGGGCTATCTATGGATGAAAATGACTGACCCTGCTGTCATGATCTAGTCATTAGTTTCGCTTTGCAGGACAAGTGTGAATTTGTAACTCAAGTATAATTGATGAACATGGACATTGGAGGATTATAATGATAGCACTTTGAGAGATCTTGTATATTTGAAAGTTATGAAATTGAAAATGTTATTGGTTAGCAAATTTCATTTCACTTCTTGCTATAAAATTTAAAACGAAAAAAATGCTTTATTAAGAATTATATTTAAAACAATCTGGAAGATAAGTATACATTTAAAACCGTCATGAAGTTGAATGAAAAGGAATGTGCAGTTGTGCATGGTCCAAAAAAAAGTGTGCGAAGGCCTGTGTTCTGCAAATTGCTCAGGACCCGAGATACACTTATTTCACCACTGGCCTGGGCTGAAAATTGCCAATCAACTAATACAAATATGTCAAAATGCTCAAATGCTGAATTTGCTTATATAGGCAGAAAATTCAAAAAATGGTGATCTGCAACTATGCATGATCAGAGAAATAACCTCGAAGCATGCAACCAAAAAATAAAACAAAGTTTTTTTGCTTGGGTGTCAAGCCCCCCTGAATCCCCCATGTTTGGGGACTGTAACCCCCCTTAAGTATATATTCTACCTCCAAGACTGCAGAATACTGGAGAAAGGACATATTCCCTAATCCAAGTACTGTAGCAATCTCATATAGCTGTCTGCCATCTGTTTTGTCGACAGATGATTTTAACCACAGTCAAGTAACATATTGCATACGTAAAACGTAGGAACACATAAAGTAATTTAAACATTACTAAGTTTAAATTATTTTATGTGGGAAAACATAATTTAAACATAGTAATATCAACAGGCATATAACCAAACACAGTGTCATTATATTTGCAAAACACAGCCCGGCAAAAATATCAAACGACAGTAGATGTACTGCTACTGGATAACATTAAAGGAAAAATCGATTGTTTCTGTGGCTGTTTTGTTGTAAATAACTGCCGGTGCAATATCTTTCTAAGTGTGTACCAGTAATAATTCCCTTCTTTTAACACTTGCCCTGTAAGTCACTGCTGGTGTGATATCTAAATGTGTACTGGCAATGATTTCTTTCTTGCGGGAGATTTCTTCATTCATCAAGTTGGAAAGTAATTATTTACTTCCTTTGTATACACAGGAAGGTGTTTATGCTTTAAAAAAATATAGTTTGTCAGGATTTGAAGAATGTTTTAATCTGATGTTGTCAATTTTCATTTTATCCTTGATATATGGGTTCTCTTCTGATATAGGAATGGACTCACTCATTACTGCTTGTGCTGACCAAAAACTCTCGAGCTTCAACTCTATCCACAATCCCTCTCTCCCAATTACCTCAGATCTCATTTGCCACTTTTCCAGAAAGAAGCGTTCACCAGAGCTCTCAAGCTTAGTTCATTTTTTGGATAGTTTTCTTTACATCCCTTTGTTGCTTTGTTTTTCTTGTGGTTATTCCCTTACTTCAACTCTTGTCAACCTTTTCCCTGTTCCTCTACCCTTCAAGTTGTAATCACTTCCTCTTTCCTTATACTCTGGTGTATTTTCCGCTAGTTGATAGCCCTCGTTCCATACACTTTGGTGTATCCTTTACTATCATTGTTGATAGATTTTCTTTCTCTTTGTCTGACTTTTGCCCTTTTCTTAAAAAAAAAATGCTTTCCTGTCTAGTTTTTTTTGTTTGAGTGTGTCTTTCTATCCCCTTCCTTTCATGTGAGTGTGATGTGTGCCCTTTCCAGCCTTTTTATTATGGTTGAGAAAATTAAGGCTCCTTCTAGCTTCAGAAAAGCCACAAGTGTGACCATAAGATACCTCTATCGAATTTGCACCTATGTGTTTATTGTTTGGGTCTTGTACATTTACAGGAAGATTGTAGTATTGGCAATAGCTTTAGTCATAAGGCTCTTGTTGAAAGAAACAAAAAATTAATATTGAAAAGTTTGTTTCCTTCTGCCTTTGGGGAGACCATATCTGCAATACAAGAATAAAATGGACTTTTCTTCCCTCTTTTCATTGTCCTCTTTGGAGAAGGGCAAAAAGAGGAGTTTGTCAGTACCAACATCTCCTTCGGCACAGATACCCAAGAAGCCTAGATCCTTGACTCCTAAAAGTTCCTCAGAACCGATGGACTCTGGCTGTAAGACTTTGGTACCAGGAAAATCACTGGCACTGACCACTATTCCTGTTTCAAAACCCTTGATGCCAAAGGCTTTGGCACAAGAAATATTGGTTTCTCTCTCTTCTTTGACGCCAACTACATTGGCGCAGAGTATGGCTATAGTGCAAAAGGATGTTTTACCCAGAACTATTACTCCCCATCTAGTGACCCTTTTTGTGGGTGACTTAACCCGAAGTTTTTCTTCAAAGGGCTAAATCATCCTCTCTAATGTCAGTCCAATCCACCAAAAGTATTACAGAAGTCAATGTAGAGAGACTGGTGAATAACATTTTGTGGGCAAGAGGTTTTACAGGACTCCCCTATGGGCTCAAGAGGCGAATCTTCATTCACCCCTTTAACTACTCCTCCTCTGACCTCCTCTGAGGCATCACAGTTTACAGGCTGATTGTATCGGTTCTGGAGATCTCTTTCACTTCAGAGCTGGTTATTTCCCTGAGTTCTTCAGTTCTGCGGAGACTTCCTTGGGTCATATCGGTCCTGTTGGCTCTGAGGGGCAGGACTCAATTCAAATTTCTGAGCTTTCCCTGCATCTTGGAGCATCGGCACAGTTCAGTTCAGCTCCAGCTTCTGTCTTGGGGAATGTTTCTTCGGAACAGGGAGTGACCACTGTTCCGAGCTCCCTTCCCTCTTTGGGGGGGGTGGGGGCAGCCATGGAGACAAGTACAAATATGACTCTATCATTGTCCATGTTGGTGTGAATGACCTGAAACGTACCTCCTACCTCCCTGGACTACATGAAAAGAGACATGGAGGAGCTCTCCAATCTTGTAGCCCAGGCAGGTATGACCCTAGCCCTGAGTAGCATCCTGCCATCACCCAGAATGATACCACAGTACAAAGACAAAATGATTGACTTCAACAATTTGCTAGGCTTCTGGTGTCATTCTAAGGGAATCCATCATATGTCTGCCTGGGATGACATGATCGACAGACCACAATGCTTTGCCAGAGATGGCCTGCACCCATCGTCCTTGGGATTCCAGATACTGGCAAAGGCTGTTGCCACCCCTGTAGTGCCTTTTTTAGGCAAGGTTCAAATGACAAATTCACCACCATAACAGGTACAAACAAGCAAAATCTGAGGGTAATGCTACTCAATGCTAGAAGTCTAAACCTCAAAATGCACTCACTCGAGGCACTCCTTACCATGGAGAACATTGACATCTGTGCAGTGACAAAGACCTGGTTCAAAGCTCCAGACAGCACCCCTGCATTACCAGGCTATAATTCATACCACAGCTTTCGGCCACCTAACCCGGACAGAAACACTAAAGGTGGAGGCTTGTCCATATTCATTAAGAATATCCACACCTCCAAGCTAGTTGCTCAGCATAATGCATCCGAGATTTTCCAAGTTCAACTAAGTCTGGGAAAGACCGCAATCCAGATTGTAGCTTGCTACAGACCCCCCCCCCCCCACCATGCCCCAGGATTCTCACAACTCTCTTCGTAATGCACTGGAAAATATTAGGGTACAACCCAACACCCTAATAATGGGTGATTTCAACTACCTCACCATTAACTGGGAAAACTACTCATGTACCAACTATTTTGCTCAACGTTTTCTGGAATTCATCAATTCCAACACCTTGAATCAATGTATCCACACCCCCACCAGGGGCAGCAGTATGTTAGACCTGGTCATCAACAACATGGGCGACCGGTGTTCCACACCAGAGGTCAATTCCTCGCTGGTCAGATCTGACGACAAGCTAATCACCCTAGACATCCACATCCCACTCCCACCCCCCCCATTAGGAAAACAACTGTAAAAATTTCTCCAAAGGCAACTTCACACTTCTGAAGACAGAAGTGGCAAACTTTACGACACCCATGCAGATGGACAATAGAGGTATGACTGCTGAATCTTACACAAATGCACTTTATAAGCACTTACACTAGTGCATGGATCGTGCAATCCCTAACAGAACCAAGATGCTATACTCCAAAAAAAGGAAGCCAATCTGGTGGTCTACTGCCTTAAACAAACTCTACAACAGAAGAAAGAAACTGTTGCAAAAGAGAGTAAAATCTCATGATTGGAGGACCTCCCTGATCAGCCTCAGTAAGAAGCTGAGATCCCTCATAAAATCCTCCAAAGCTAGTTATGAAAACAAAATCGCCACTGATTCTGAAAACAACCACAAAGCATTCTATAGCTATGTCAAGCATCTCAATGGCAACACTCAGATCTGCTCTGAGTTACAACACAATGGCACTAAATATACAGAACCAACTGATATAGCCAACATCCTGGCAGATAGGTTTAGTGCTAACTTTACCCCCCTCTCACCCCCTAAAGGGCCCATCTCTATACTGGAAGAATGCAAAGTTCCTGTAATCATGGCTGCACAGCTAAAAACCTCACTCTCCCAAGCCAAGAACACAGCATCCATGGGACCTGACAACATCCCAGTCTGCCTTCTACATGAACTGCAAAATGAACTGGCACCCCACCTAAGTACCATGTTCAGTCATAGCCTCACCTCAGGCTTTGTGCCAATTGAATGGCGCACTGTGACGGTTATCTCACTCCACAAAGGGGGAGCCATGACAGACCCCGGGAACTACCGCCCCATTAGCCTGACGAGCCTGGTCTGCAAGGCCATGGAACGTATCATCATGGAACTCATAAACAAAGACATTGGAGATCTCCAAACTCTGGACCTCACACAGTTCGGGTTTGTAACATGCAGATCATGTCTCCCAAACCTGATATACTTCTTTGAAGCAGTCACCAAAGCCATAGATGAGGACAAGGTGGTTCACACAGCCTATCTAGATCTTGCCAAGGCATTCACCATCCCTCACTCTGGAATTATAGATAAACTCACTAAACTAGATATAAATCCCTATGTCACAAGATGGGTTGCCAACTGGTTTACTGACAGAACCCACACAGTGAAAGTAGCAGACTCCAAATCAGACTTTAGACCAGTGACACGTGGAGTACCACAGGGTTCAGTCCTAGGTCCTCTCCTGTTTTGTAACTACTACTGTGAAGTGCAGGCTAACACAGAAGGTCTTTGGCTAACTAAGTTTGCAGATGACTGCAAACTAGGAACTATAATCGAAACTCTTAATGACGTGGACATCCTACAAAAAGGCCTCACTGAGATGCCTGGTGTCAAAGCCATGGCCTCAAGCTCAATGCCAAAAAGTGCGTTGTCATCCCCTTTAGTAAAAACTCTGTACCCATGAACTACCACATAGGCGGTAGTCTACTTAACACTGAAAGTGTGATAAGAGACACAGGTTGATAGTAGGCTCTCCTTTGATAATCACATCGCCACAGTGGTCAGGAAATCCTTCTACATGGCACACCTCTTCACAAAAGGTTTCTTATCCAGAAAAAAAAGAGGTCATTGTTCCCCTCTACTCATCACTCATTAGACCCATTATAGAGTACAGTGCCCCTTTTGGTATGTACCTCACAAGACATCTACAACAACTGGAAAGGCCACAGAAGTACCTCACAAAGAGGATTACTGGCCTCAAACAGATGCCGTACGCAGAACGTCTCAAAAAACTCCAGCTTTAATCCGTCGCATATCGCCTACTTAGAGGCGATCTCTGCCTAACATACAAAGCTATGTCAAACCCAGAGCTGTTGGACATGCTCCACTTAAAGAAATCCCAATCCCTCTGAGCTACACACTGTAGGGACCTAAATCTTGTCACCACAATAAACAGAACATGCTGAAGCGATAGATTCCTGTCCCAGAGACTTCTCATACTCTGAAACAGACTACCTATGTCAAACAGAGCTCCTCATTAGCACTCTTCAAGAAAAATCTTGATGATTGGATGGGTAATAGAAAATTCACCCCAGGATCACTAATGTGGCTCTGCTTGACAGGGGCACAGGAAAATAATTTTCTTGGGTGGTGAAAGCCAGGGTACCATTTTGGCTAGGCTTGTATAGGCCAGCACACTCGGCAGCAGAATTAAAATACAAATTGAATTTTTATTCGAAGGTAGCTAGAAAGCTACCTACCATACAAAGTCACAAACCGGTTTCGGCTAGTGTGGCCTTTCTCAATGTGAAATTTTCATTGAACCAAAAAGTTACTTTACAAAACACCTTTACATCCTGGTACTCTTAATATTCCCTTGAATTAAAGTGGTATACTCCTAACTGAAATTCTTTGATGGATTATAGTGCAGTCAAAGTTTAGAACCTATAAAAGATAAATGTAATGATTTAATAAGACATACAGCTCTGAGAACCTGACAGTTTAAACTTTGATTATATAATTGCAAATTAATTATATTATAAACAGCCAGTGGATCCCACCTCTAACTTCAAATCTGAGATTGATTCATTTATTGATTTGGCAGTGGAGGAGGATATTATCACTCCACAAGTTGCTAGGCAACTTAAAGTGCCTGAACCAATGCCACAATACCTATATTTAATACCAAAAATACACAAAGATCTACTCATTGAGAAAGGCTACACTAGCCGAAATCGGTTTGTGACTTTGTATGGTAGGTAGCTTTCTAGCTACCTTCGAATAAAAATTCAATTTGTATTTTAATTCTGCTGCCGAGTGTGCTGGGTCCCTCTATGATTTTGGCATTGTTGGTTTGGACCGGGCACCATAGTCCACCGTGCGTGCCTTGCTTCTTTTGAGTTGCTGCCTTCACTCTGGGGACGCCTGGCAGCAGGAATTTACCTTCATCTTGTTTCTTCTATACTAACACCACTTTGGATTATTGCAGTGCTTGGGACATCGGATTTGGATGCTTGTTTCACCTATATCGTGGTATTTCATTATTGGACTTCCATAAACGTCAGGCAAGTGATACAGTTGAGCCCTTTTTGACTTAACAGCACTAACGGCGTTCTGGGCCTAAATGATTCATCATTTTTGGCGACTTGGAACTATATTGACATCAACAACTTTATTATTTGGGGCTACCTGTTTGGCTTATGCTTACACTGAATTTTGTGATCAACGGCAGTTTTGAACTGTTATATGGAGCTAGTGCTTCAAATAACATCTTTGGATGTGATTCTTACGTTTGTGCATTATTAAACTACATTTTGTAGACCGACTATATTCTTTGGACATATCTATTGTGTTTTTCTGTTTTTTCCCTTTGGTGAGACTTCTAATGCAGAAATTTATATAGCGTCATTTCATAAAGACGACAAGTGAGTGGCATAACGATTTTTTGGAACTGAACAGCATACTTTTGTAATACCATTTTGTTTCAACTACATTGGACCTTGGGTGGTCCGGTTTACGGATTTAATCTGGCAAGGACTTGGAACTGTGGCTGTATTATTTTCGGTCTATTGGGACAACTTTATATATGTGTGTGTGGTGGATTTTTTGTTTATAAGACTTCTTTAAGCAGCTACATGATTCCTTGGCTTTAAATCGAAGCTTTGACAACAACCAAGACATAGGCGCCACATAATAAGCGGAAGGGTATTGATTTTGGTATAACTATATGTACTTTACATCCGGCACTTGGGTTGTGTGTTGGGAATTGGCTAATTGCTGAAAACACACTATTCAAGAATATACTATGATTTTTTCAACTGTGTTTGATATATAGTGATTTCAGAACTGTAACTGGATTACTTATGCATGTTGGGGTGATTAATAATTTTCTTTCCATGGTTAAAATTCAGTAACTAATAATTTTAACAAAAATTGTTAGAATTTACTTGTTTATACAAGGAAAGACTCTAATGATTTAAACCATGCATATAGGTTTGTTAATATTATAACATTTATTAAGCTGTAGTTTTACAGATTACATACCTGGAAGTGAATTATTCTGTTTTCTTGTTCTGTGATTGTAGTTGCTAGGTATAGGCACGCCAAGGTGTTTTCATTCTTACATTTCAGCTAATATTTATGCAAATCAGCATAACAGTGTTATAAATATAATAATTCATGGTAAAGATGACACAGGTTATTGATGTGACAATTTAAACCACAATTATTATCTAAATAACATTTATCTATTTACCATATTATTTTACTATTCAAGTGTGGTATTGAACAGCTTATGATTGTGGTTTCTATAGATCTATGTATGGATTAATATGACTTGATCAGGGATAGGTTTTGGTATACTTCTCCCCATTTGTACCCTTGCCAGAGGCTATATTTTAGTTTACTCTTATCATATATATATATATATCTATATATATCAATATTTCAGACAAAATGTGATAGTTGCCTGATGTTGGTCAATATATTATAAGTATTCATAACTAAGTTTTGTAAATTATAATAATCTACATTTTTATTAAACCATACAGGAACATCCAAGGATACTGTTGGGCTGTCAGACTAGTGGTAGTACTGACCTAATATTTAGTGGAGTTGTTAACATCTCCTTTTTTTTTTTGACATAATTGGGATTGGTCTTATTGTGCCTTTTTAGTGACTGTCGGATTCACTATTTCAATACAGTGAATATGTTATACATGAAGTGACTGGACACATCAGAGCAATAAGAGAATTTTCGAATTACGACCAGCTACATAATTAATAAGGAGGATTATATACCCTTACGGTGGCCTAAATATTAAGCATTTATGACACTATTGGGTGTTTTTTAAATTAGGACCACTTATTGTAAGGGATAATGAATATGCAATATAATTTCAAGATGTGATATTAACATACCCTTACGGTGGCCATTAATAATTATTATACTATTTAGGTACTTTCTTTGTAATAATACCACTTATGGTAAGGGTATGAAAACATTACAACATATTCACTTTGTATTCCTGTGACTGATTTGGACTATCTAGGCATATAGGGTCATTTTGACCAGGCAATATGGAACATGGGTATATATTTTGAACAAGATTAACTACTCTATTTTTGTCAGCCCAACATTACCCCCTAAGCAATTCCTTTTTGGTCAATAAGTTATCAGTAACAGGCTTATAGATATATTTTTTGTTCCTAATTAAGGAGTTTGGATATTCAGGCATTGTTTT
Organism: Protopterus annectens; assembly: GCF_019279795.1. Taxonomy (NCBI): domain Eukaryota; kingdom Metazoa; phylum Chordata; order Ceratodontiformes; family Protopteridae; genus Protopterus; species Protopterus annectens. The sequence goes on from NC_056740.1 coordinate 363,692,326, forward strand.
TGTAATAATTTTTTTGAACAAGTCTAATTACTATATTTTGTCAGCCCAAAATTACTCCCCAAGCAAATCTTTTTTTGCCTATCAGTAATAGACATAATATTATAGGCTCAAAATGTATCCATTGGTCCTAATCATGGACTTGACATCCTTAGGGGTCTTTCAGCAGATAAGGATAATCTAGATGCATTTGGGCTCAATACGGGTCAATCCCCTATGGCAGATAATGTTATAACTGATTCCAGAGATAAATGTGGCTCTGTTTTCTCTAAACCTAGTAGACAAATGAAAACTCTCAGAACCAACATATGGCACTTGAAGCTTTTCAAAGCGTACAAAATAAAAAAAAATTACACCTAGAGGGCTTCGCATCAAGTTGCAACCATTAGTGGCTAATATTGATAACCAGCTAACACAAGACTGGGCTACAGCCCAACATCAGGCATCTATGCTTTTTGCTGATAGCCTTTCCAAATACTATGAAAGAACCATTGAAACACTGATCACAGACTTACAAACTACTTGTTTGGAAGCTGAAGCCTTTTCTAGCACAGATTATTATCAAGGTTATTTATCAGAATTAGCCAAAGAATTGACGAACACAGAGGAACAACTCAAGAAAAGGAAAATACATAAGTTTAACAGAGACCTAGGTGATTACGAAAAAGGTAAACCGTTCGTAACACAAAAAAGTGTCAGGTTTAGTGAGGGGACATATAAACCACAAAGGGGTAAGAAAAGACCCAGACCTATCCTTAAAAAGAATGATATAACACATACTGTTACATCTGATGATGATTATTCATCAACCACAGATGGCGAGGTTTCCTCCAACCAGGCTTCCCCAGTGGCAAAAAGGAAGCAATTCATCCCTTTAGGACAAACAAGCGTAGGGCAGGGAGGAAACATAGGAGAAAACATGGGTACAACCAATCTTCAAACATTACTGAAACAAATAACAACACAGTGAATAATGTACTTAATATTTCTTCTTTTGCACTCACGGATGTACAATATAAGGTACTAAATAAAGGCTTAAATTTTGTACCCACATCACCTGTGCCTGAACATTTTTTAGTGGATGACATTAATGATTTTTGTAGAACACTTAACCTTAAGTTATTCTTTTCAGATGAGTCTAATTCTCAAAGATCTACTGGTTTCCCGTTTGGCAAATCCAAATTTATACCACCAATGGACAAGCATGTCTCAATATTCAAGGATTGTGTTATGAGGGATTTACATTTTTCTGAGAACTTTATATGTAATCGCAGCAATCTTAATCAATCTGAAAGAGAAGCACTCTCACAATTACAACACAATAAAAACATAGTCATCACTCCAGTGGATAAAGGTGGGGGTATTGTTGTTATGGATCATTCGAAATACAAGGCAGAGGCACTTAAACAGTTATCTCAATCGCAGTTTTACATACAGATGGTAGTGGATCCCACCTCTAACTTCAAATCTGAGATTGATTCATTTATTGATTTGGCAGTGGAGGAGGATATTATCACTCCACAAGTTGCTAGGCAACTTAAAGTGCCTGAACCAATGCCACAATACCTATATTTAATACCGAAAATACACAAAGATCTACTCAATCCACCAGGCAGACCCATAGTATCAGGTCGAGGATCTCTCACGGAACCCCTGTCTGCCTTTCTGACTGAACATTTAAAGCCACTACTGACCATGGTCAGATCACGTATTCAAGATACCACACAATTTTTGAATATTATTGAAGACTCTCAGCTAGAAGAAGATTGGCTGCTATGTACATTAGATGTATCATCATTATATACGAGCATCCCCTATAAGGCCGGCATCATGGCGGTGACTTATTGGTTAAATCAATCCAAGTTGTATTCCACTGGATTCAACAATTTCTTGATAAAACTTACAGAATATGTATTACAAAAAAACATCTTTTACTTTGAAGGCAACCCATATTGGCAAATCAAAGGAACAGCGATGGGGGCATCCTTTGCCCCGATTTACGCGGATCTGTTTATGGGATATTTTGAACAGGCCTTCATATATGATGTCCAGCAGAATATTCACATGGACCATATGGACATCTGGCGGAGATACTTGGATGACTGCTGGTTGGTGTGGCGGGGAGATATGGATAAATTATCCAAATTTATTGCATACCTAAACAATAACCCATTTGACATACATTTTACAGCTAATACTGGGTATCATGAAATAGTTTTTCTGGATTTGGTCATTAAAAGATTACCTGACCACACTCTAGCAACATCAATACACAGAAAATTCCCACAATATAACACCTTACTTCATGCTACCAGCTCTCACCCCCGCCACATCATCAGCAACATCCCAAAGTCCCAATTTTTGCGGTTAAAAAGAATATGTTCCACAAATGTAGAATATTCTGCACAAACACAGGAACTAACAGCAAGATTTGTGGACAGAGGATATAATCCTGAACATCTAACCAATACGATCAGTCAAATTCAAACCAGTAGAAGATCAGATCTATTAAGATACAACATACCAGAGGATGATGCCACTCGAGGTAGACAACCGATTAGATTAGTCACCACTTATGGAAATAACACATCCAGGTTCAGACAAATTGTCAGTAAACATTGGGATATACTAAAATGAAACCCATTTCTCAATGAGATTCTCCCGGATACATGTGCTTTTTCTTGGGGACACACCATTCATTCCCATTTAACACATTACAAAAGGTTCACACCGGTCACCACATTACAAACAACACTTTTTGGTGACACTTTAGTGGGTTGTTATCCATGTGGACATTGCAGTGCATGTCAGTATATCTGCAAAACTAAAGAATTCACCAGTAAAAACACTTCTAAGGTCTACAATATTAACATTTTTGCAAATTGCACCTCTGATTGGGTTATTTATTTGGCCCAATGCACCTGTTCTGCTTTTTATGTTGGGCAGACCTCTAGACCCATCAGAATAAGAATTAGTGAGCATTTAAGTTCCATAAGAAACAGACGAATCACAAACGCTTTATACAAACACAGAAAACATCACACAGGAGCCTCATTTAGGTTTGTCATTATAGACAAAATTCAACTTCATAGGAACTTTAAGATGGGTTGGCATACTAAACTCAACAATATGGAAAGTAAGTGGATTACCACTCTTGGGGCTTTTTTTAAACCAGGATTGAATGAATATGAAGTACATGATGGTACTTCTAGATAATAATACTAATATTTAGAGTCAGCCTCAGTAGTGGGTACCACTGAGAGATTGTAAATAGAATTTTGTTTAAAAATGATCATGTAACTAGGCTCAAACTTTATTATGGTTCCACATTATACATTACATTTCAAACATTCAAACTTTCATCTGAGTCCTGTGAATAATGCAAGTTGAATTTTGGCTGTTTATAATATAATTAATTTGCAATTATATAATCAAAGTTTAAACTGTCAGGTTCTCAGAGCTGTATGTCTTATTAAATCATTACATTTATCTTTTATATGTTCTAAACTTTGACTGCACAATAATCCATCAAAGAATTTCAGTTAGGAGTATACCACTTTAAATCAAGGGTATATTAAGAGTACCAGGATGTAAAGGTATTTTGTAAAGTAACTTTTTGGTTCAATGAAAATTTCACATTGAGAAAGGCTACACTAGCCGAAACCGGTTTGTGACTGTATGGTAGGTAGCTTTCTAGCTACCTTCGAATAAAAATTCAATTTGTATTTTAATTCTGCTGCCAAGTGTGCTGGTCCCTCTATGATTTTGGCATTGTTGGTTTGGACCGGGCACCATAGTCCACCGTGCGTGCCTTGCTTCTTTTTAGGCTTGTATAGGCCCTAGGGTCAATAGCCTAGTACCTACCTATGAACCAATGAACAGAGAGGGCCTTGTCTCTTGCAGTGTCTCAGTCAGCCCCTTCCTTCTCATAGCAGATACCTTTCTCATGCCCATTTATTCAACCTGTTTCTCCATTGGGGCAGTGAGTATCAAAACCATAGGAATCTCAGATACATATTCTGTCATCTTCTGAGACCTCTCCAGACTACCCCTATCACTGTCCTACTTTGGACACAATAGAAGAGTCTTCATGGGTTCTGTTCAAGCAACTTTATTCTATACAAACATCTCTATGTAGGTTTACTGACTTTAACTTAAGTAACCTATATACAGGTTAACAACTGTGATCATACATGCTCTCAGTGTGGCTGCTCTTACAAAATGGCACTAGGGAGTGCATGTGTCCTGAATTTATATTTGCACATATAGCATTGACATGCTTCTTAAAGAAACAGCACATTTCACTTGCAATCTGATCTACACCCTCCCTCTTTGAGAATAGATCTTATGACTATGTCTATTTAGCATGCAGAAATCACAGGTAATCATTTTGTCATGCATTACACAGTACTAAGTGCACATGCATATATAATCAAGTCCATGTTCCTACGTATTTCACATATGGCTTTGATACTCACCCATATCGAGTGACATAAAACTGGGAATTACTTTTAGCAGCTGGATGCGTCTCTGTGAAATGTTTGACCTGTGGAATGTCTGGAACATTTTCTGAAATGAAATCAGAATTTTGAACACATTCTGATTGGAAACAGTGTCTGATTCGCTCTTAGATTTGAAGCACGCATCACAGAAACAATGTTGTGATGTGATGAGGATTCTGATGCAGGAAGATGTTTCTGGTTCCTCCTATATTCTACACCTTCGGAATCTGCCAAATAAGATCTTGGCTTGGCACAGATGCCAGAAATCTGTCCAATTCAATCAAACCCTTTCATTTTCTGGATTCGTACCATCTCTCCTTCCCTCAATGGATAATGTAATCTGCTTGATCTGTCATAACTACTTTTCTGGATATTACCACTTCTTAACCAATTGAGCCTTGATGGTTTTACAGTTCTTAGGTTTAGGCTGCAACAAACTGAAAGTAATGGGTAGCGTAGTTCTTGTTTGCCTGGAAAGTAGTCTTTGAGCAGGTTAGCCAAGAATATCGTCATGAGGTATGTTTCTAAGATTAAGCAAATGTCTCGTAGATAATGTGTGCACCACCTTAGCTTTAACCGTTTATAGCTTAGGGTTTTACTGGAGATAGTTTACTTTACTCCAGAGCTGTGAGGTAGATAGACAAGAAAGTCTCTTTGTTGTACTTATCAGTGGTGTTACTTTGCTGGAACTTTGCTGGATGTCTGCATTAAACTGCCTAGCGTCACAAGCACAATTCAAGAAGCATATACTTCACTTTCCCTACTGTGTACATCTAAAATGTTTGCATCTCTTGTATAATATATATATGATACTCTTTTTTACATTAAAATGTATTTGTTGTGGTGCCCACTTTATCATAGTCCTATGGTTTGGTCTTCGCCCTCTTCCCGTTCTATCATTTTATTGGCTCTTTATATAGTATATTCCTTTTGGTTTTAAACAGCTTTTTGGTTTTTTTATTAAGTCCTGTATGTTTTATATAGCTACTAGGTGAATTTGGCTGATTGTTTTTGGTAATTGCCTGATTGCCTCATGGGGTTCCACCATCTACCAACTGTCAGCCTTGATTTGCATATTATCCTTCCCCTCCCATCTCACGTTATTCAAAGAGTTTATTTAGGCCTAGAGTGATTCTCGTGCCATTTTTAAAACCCATTCTGCTATTACTTTTACTGTCATTGGCGTCTCGTAGATAATGTGTGCACCACGTTAGCTTTAACCGTCTGTATCTTAGGGTTTTACTGGAGATAAGTATTACTGCTGTTTCTTTTTGTACAATTAAGTTAAATAACATCTACTTTATTAGCCTTTAATACCTATCTACTTAATTTAACTACCAATTTTAGCATTCATTAAACTATTATTAATGTTCTGCCCTCACCTCCACTCACTGATACTTTTTTGGTGCTCACCTCTGCTGGGGATCTGGACCCGCTCTGTTCACCCTTCGGACTCACTCTGCTACCCTACCCCCAAATTCCACCCACCCTCACTACACCTAACCTTATACTTCTCCTTAGTCAGCTGACATACTTCCTGCTCCAATCATCTGTCTTATCTAATTCTCAGTACCTCCTACTGTAATGCCACATGCATACTAGGGCGTACACACCACAACCCCACCTCCACCTCACAGCAACAAACACTACTTAAGCCTTTCCAAAATAAACTACAATGCAAGTCCTACTACCCTTGCTCCTATTAGCCCTCACCTGCCATTCCTACATTACAGCCATACAAACTAGCTTACCCCTAGACAGCACCTCATTCCATACAACACATACTGAAAAACACATCAACTCCCACATAAACTGTACAGTCTGTCCAACACTGTTTAACATTAGTATTATGCTATACACTTCTAACATCCACCTATCTACAACTATCATTAAGAAAGCAGTATATATATATATATATATATATATATATATATATATATATATATATATATCTCCTTTTCAAACCTTGCCTATGCTATCAAGCACATATTCAAACTCAGCAAAAGACTTCTTATCACTGGTGACATACACCCAAACCCAGGGCCCATTTTTGCTGACCTCCCCAATAGACTTCAATCTGATCTACTAATAATTAGTATTAATATAAGAAGTATTTCCAATAAACTCCAAGATGTACATGTTATTATTACTCATTACTCCCCTGACATTCTAACCATTACTGAGTCCTGACTGAAACCACATATCACTAGTGAGGAAATTATACCACCAGGTTATAACATCTTAAGGCTAAATAGAAAATATAGGAAAGGTGGTGGAGTCGCAATTGTATTCAAAAATGAAATAAACCTCCAGCTATTTCATACCCCTTTGCCAACATTTCAAAACACCAAAACCATAGGCTCTATCCTACCAATAAACTATGATAAAAAAATTAATATCTTTTGCTGCTACATTCCTCCTGGAAATAACTCTCCAGCTATTGAAGAAATCCTTCAGTGGCTGAATCAAAACTCCCCTCAAGAAACAATTTTATTAGGAGACCTCAATACTGACTGGCAAGCCTGCAACTCCAACAACCCCACTAACAATATTAACCTCTATGGTTTCACACAACTAATTCAAGAACCCATTGGACACTAGTAAATAACCCCAAACATCACTATCAGACTGGATGCTTACCTGATGGTCTCAGTGACCATCTCCTCACTTTCCTCCTAAGGAAATGAACCAAGACTCCTAAACCCATAATCTATAGACACATCAGGGATGATCATAACTTAACTCCAGATACCCTAAACAACATTCTACAGCAATGTAACTGGCAGCCTCTAAGAACCTTGCACCTAGATCATGCAGTAGACTACTTTAATAATGTATTTAATCTCAGTTCTAAATTCCATTGCACCAATAAGAAAGATAAAAAACAAAGGAAACTATGATCCATGGTTAAATAGGGACCCAAGAGCCCTAGTAAAAACAAGAGACAAGTCCTGGAAGCCATGGAAACAAGAAAACTCCAGTCATACCAAGCAAAAGTATAAACAACTTAGGAATCTAGCCAAAAAACAAACCAAACAAAGCTACTTCCTAGGACTCCAAAACAAATGCTCAAAAATCCCCCCAAATCTTGGCATAGTATCAACTCCCTACTAAAACCTGAAACAATTGCTACCCCACCCCCACCTCCCCGTATGCTAACAGTGAAGATATATCTTCCCAACTTAACTGTCATTTCATAACCTCAATCCAAACTCTGTCCAACCAACTAACCAACACTAATACCTCACCAGCCTCAACTGCTGGGAACACTCCTAGCAACTCTACCAAACAACCATCCTTCTCTCTCTCACCTGTTTTTACATCTAAAATTACAAACCTCCTCCTCAAACTAAAACCTACCAGACTAGCAGCAGATGGTATTCCTGCTAACTTCCTAAAAATAGCAGCTGACTCCCTATCATATCCAGTATCCAGCCTTTAAAAAGGTCCATTCAGGAAGCTTATCTTCCACAACTATGGAAAATATCCTACATTATACTTCTTCACAAAGGTGGTAAATCTTACGACTTTTCCAACTATCAGCCTATAGCCATTCTTTCCCCCTTATCTAATCTCCTAGAGAAATGCATACACTCACAAGTTATGCAATTCCTGAATACAAACAATCTTCTCTCCTCAACCCAACACAGATTCTGCCCTCACCATAGTATAACTTCTGCTCTTCTCTCCTTCACCAATCTGGTTAATCATCATAGAAACAACAACTATGTATCTGCTACCTTTTTAAACCTCTCTAATGCATTTGACGTGGTCTCACAGCCTAAACTATTGGATGCTCTTCATTCTCTATCCTTTACTTCCCCTACTATCTCCTGGTTCAAAAGATACTTATCAGATGGACAACAGTCTGTACAGTGGCACAATGAACGTTCCCCTCCTCTCCCTAACTCTATAGGACTACCACAAGGCTCAATATTAGGCCCACTACTCTTCTCTAGCTTTACAAACAGTCTATACACCTCCTCCAAGCAAGCCTCACTTATTCAGTACGCAGATTATTCCACTTTCATCTGTGCAGCTCCATCTGTCAACACCCTACAGCAACTTGCCCAAGAATCATTCTCTGCTATTGAAACTTTGATCACTGACATCCAACTTATTCTTAACCCTAATTAAACTAAACTTCTCCTGTTCACCCCTAGTAAAACAAAATCTACCCCCTCTACTTTCACTATCTCATCTAGGAATGGCACTATCATCTCTCCTTCCACCCATACAAAACTCCTAGGAGTTGAAATATACAACAACCTATCATTTGATCTACACACAGCATAAACCATTCAGAAAGTTCACAAAAAAATGGGAACCCTTTACAGGCACAAAAACTATCTCACAGCAAAATCAAGAATCACCATAGCTCAAACTCACTTCTTATCAACACTTACTTATGTTGCACCAATCCTAACCCACACACTAGAAAAGCAGATCTGGACAAGTTAGAGTTATGCTATAACAAAATTGCCAACAATTCTTCCTTTAGAACTTATCACTGCCAAGTACCAAAAGAACTTCAATGGCTTGAATTGCATAACTTACTAACAACTCACCTGTGCCTTTATCATCAGAAACTACCCAGAAAAAACTCCAGCCCTCAAACAGCTATTAACCTCCCACTCTTCCAGTCGCCCTCTCTGCTCATCCAATAAACCTCCCTCAGTGCTACTACTGCTAACAACACTGCAGGTATAACCCTATATTCCCACATCATAGCCAAAAAATGGAGCAAACTCCCCACTAATATAACCTCCACTACAACAAGCATCAACTTAAAAAATTACTCAACTCTCACCTTAGTACAACTTGGATCTGTCCATGTATCACTTGACAAACTCTATACCTTCTCTTCTCCTCCTCCAAACAATTTCAGTCTAGAATTCACACTATTCTACTCACATAGAAATACATACTCTTAGAACAAGTCTCTTTTGTCTTTAGTAATGTAAACGGTCTATACTACCTTTGTAAATATTTAATCTAACTGTATTTCAGTCCTGCATTGCCTGTTAACTTTTGTGCAAGTAATCTACTGTCTTCCCATTTTGTATATTTCTCATTGTAGTAACGTCTTACTGTATCTTAATTGTGGAGCTTTTCTCCCCGGGCATCCACTGAAAATGGACCTGGTCCAACTGGATTATCCCAGTTAATAAATTTAAAATAAAAATTGGTATTGTCACACTTTGACCTTTCAAGTAATTGCTTTGCACTCTGTACTGCATGTTCAGCTAGACCATTTGACTTTGTACATGTCACTACTAGTCCTGAATATCCTAAGTCCCAGTCTTTTGCAAATTTCTGAAACAGGCTAGTGAATTGAGTACCATTCTCAGAAAGAAGTTTGTGTGGACTACCATGACCTGAGAAATGACATATCAGCTTAGTAATAACAGCAGTGGATGTTGGGTAGTAGATCGATCTCAAACCAATTTGAATAAGAGTCTACCAAAACTAAGTAGTGTCCATTGTTCCGCTCAAAGATATCAGCTGCAACTGTTGACCATGAAAATTCAGGAATGGGACTTAGCTGAAGTGGTTCTCTTTGCAAAGGCGGTTTAGTACTACTGCATACCAAACAAGATGAAAGTACTTTATCAATGTCTTTTGGTAATGAAGGCCAAAACACTAATTCTTTTGCTCTTCTCTTAGTGGAAGTGGATCTTGGTTGGCTACAGTGCAACATCTGGATATATTCTTGTTGTAAGGACGCAGGAACAACAATTTTAGGACCTTTGAAAGTAATGCCATCTTCCAACAACAGTTCATCTCTGTAAGGAAAGTAGGTTTGTATTTCAGGTGGTACACTAGATTGCTTTGACGGCCATCCAATATTGATTTAGTGAGTGAGCTTCTGCAAAATTGGATCAGTCTGACTATGTTCTCTTAGCTCAAGTCTAGTGGTAGGAAAATTACATACTGACATCACATCAAAGACAAAATTCTCTGCATCAAGGTGTTCTGTTGTATTTCTGGGTGATCTGGATAAGGTATCAGCCACATAGAGCAATTTTCCTTTCGTGTAGACCATTTTGAAATTGTACTTTTGCAATTTAAGCATCATTCTTTACAATCTCACTGGAGCACAATACATAGACTTTAGAATAGTACCTAGAGGTTGGTGGTCAGTCTCAATCTGATTAACTTGACCATAAATATAATCATGAAACTTAGAACATGCAAATACTATTGCCAAAAGCTCCTCCTCAGTCTGAACATACTGCATCTCAGTTTGGGTTAGTGTTCTAGATGCATAGACTACTGGTCTGCCCTCTTGAAGTACAACTGCATCTAGACCAAATTTTGAAGCATCACAAGAAAAAGTAACTGGTTTGTTTACATCATAGTATCTTAATGTAGATGGGGTGGCAATTTTCTGCTTAAGGTCTTCAAATGCCTTCTGGTGCTGTTCCAACCATGACCATGCAACATTTTTGAGTGCTAGCTCTCTTAAAGGTGCTATCAACTCATGAAGTCTGGTATAAACTTGCCTAAATAGTTGACCATGCCTAGAAAACATTGTAGAGTTTGTACATTATCTGGCGCTGACATGTCAAGAGTAGCTGTTTGCTTGGTTGGGTCAGGTCTCAAACCTGTAGTTGTGAACAAATGACCTATGTATGTAACTTCTGGAAATCTGAATTTGCACTTCAGAGGATTAAGCTTTAAGTTTACTTCACTTGCTCTATCTTGACCTTTCTTGAAGTTTCTATCTTGCTCTGCTTCACCATTGCCTCCAACCAATAAATCATCTATTATTATGGTACAAGGATAACCTGAAAAAATTTGCTCCATTGCATGCTGAAAGACTTCACTTGCAGAATTTATTCCAAATGGCGTCCTTATCAATCTGCATCTGCCAAATGGAGTACCAAAAGTAGTTAAAATGATATGCGATCAAGCATCACTTGCCAAAATGAACACTCTGCATCCAAGACAGAGAAAACAGTGGCATTTGGTATTAAGCCTGCCACCTCTTCGACTGTATACATTGGATGATATGGTCTGTTTAATGCTTTGGTCATATCTCTTGGGTCAATACATATTCTGATTTCATCTGAGCCTTTTTTGTGAGCTGTTACCATAGACTATACCCATTCAGTTGGTTCTGTAACTGGACAAATCTCACCTTGCTGCACCATTTTATCCAACTAAGTTTTAACTTTCTCCTGCATACCTATCAGAATTCTTGCTGGTCTGACCATGGGTGTGACCTCTGGGTCTAACTTTATGGAATATGCAACTGGAAGTTTGCCTAAATTGTCAATGAAAACATCAGCATACTCTGACAAAATGGCTTCTGAAGAATTAGAATTCTGAAATGCACTTACATGATGGACTTTTTAGCAAAAGAAAGATTCATTCTTAAACTATCTTTGAGACCCAATAACAATTGCATTGGTCTTTGGACTACATAGTATAACAAGTTGTAACAGTTCTCAGCCAAATAACATTAAAGCATCACTGAACCTTTGGTTTGAATTTCTTTACCTCCATAAGCAACAAGTGTTACGCTACTGACTGGATTGAGTTGTTCGTTAGTTCTCACTTTAGCAAATATGTCTGCTAATATAACATTACACTTTGAACCAGTGTCTACTTTAAGCTGTCTAGATTTTCCATTAATCCAGACAGTACAAAACACCTTGCTTCTTCTTAATAAATTGTTAATAAATTCACTGCATCAACTCTTTCATCAATCACTGAAAATGCCATCTTCATAGAAAGCAGTCTGCATTGGCTCTACTTGATCAACTTGCATCTTTGTGTGACCTTTCTTTACAACTGTCTGCTAGAGTCGTGACTTGCACCACAATTGTGACAGTTAACAATAAAGCTTGACTTGGGTTTTGCTGATTCATGATTATACTGCATTGAGCTGGAGCACGCTCCTTTCTTACAATTTGCTGGAAAGCTACGTGTCTTCCCTGTAAGTCTCGTAGCTGCCATGTGCTTGGGCCTACTTTTGTCTCCCACATGTTGCATGCTATCCACATTCGCTATGGAGCCAACTGAACTCGTGTTCTTGTCACTCACAAGTGTGTTTTCTGTCACCTCATGGATTTGACAAATCTCTATGGCTTTACTCAGCATTAGATCACTGTCACAAAGTAAAATCTTTCTCACAGCAGCACTGTTAATACCACTCACAAACCTGTCCTTTATTAGCTCTTCTTTTAAGTCACCAAAGTGACATGTTTTAGCTCTGTTTCTCAGGTCAGTTATATGAGCTGCAAATGTTTCCCCTGGTTTCTGATCTCTCGTGCAAAATAAATGCCTCTCAAATGTAATATTTGGCCGAGGGTTACACATTTCCCTGAACTTGCACTTCAAACACTCGGGGTCTTCCCTTGATTCAGCTTGTACAACAATATGATGATTTTCACCTTTTCCTTCATATACTGCAGGTGCATATACATATGAATGCTCGCTTTTTATGGCCTCTGACTCTGCTAGGTTTAGTAAAATGAATGCCCTGGTGCATGCATCTCTATCTGAATAAGCTGCTTGTATAAAAATATCGTACTCTTGCTCAAATATTCTCCAGTTCTCCGCAATAGTCTGACCCAATACAAGTGGTAGCGGTTTTCAAAAGCCATCTGCCATATTAACATATACTAGTGAAGGATTTTGCAGATAAGCACAAACATACACTCATGCACATATGTCAGAAATTTATGCCAGTATTTGTATGAAATAATGCTAATGAATGAACTTGTAGTACCTTTGAACAATTGGACTTTGTGAAATAAACTTCTCGGGCAGTTTAACACTCTTTAATATCGCTTGAAAAATTAAATGCTAAAGTAATTTATCATCATTTTAAGAAACATCTCAAACAGCTTTATGATGCAAGTGAAATAAACTCTTGGGCACTGTAATGTAATATTGTTTTGCAAGAAATCACTTATCAGTATAAGAAACATATCAAACAACTTTATGATGCAAATAAACTGGACTTCTATTGCCCAAAACTCAATGACATTTCGAAGTATTGATACCACGATACACCAAACTGGAAGATGAAAAACACCATGAAGAAGGCCAGTGTAATTCAAAAGCAGGCTTTATTTTAAATTAATAAAAAAGTACTGAGTTTTGCAGTCAGAATTCTCTCTCTCTAGCACTTTGGCAACAATGGCTTTACAGAGTATGCCATTTTTTTGTACTCCACTCTTTAAATGCATCCACCCATAAATTAATTATTCAGTTTAGAAGTTACTTAAACTTAATTAATCATTCATAGCATACATTTCCAATCACATTCCCTTTTCATTCCCCCAGGGAATAGGGTACCATATTTTAAAATCAAAACAGCTTCTTTTTTTCCATAGCCTATTTTTCACGTTATTTGTATTAATACCATCACTAATAGCTTTTTTAAAACCATAGCTACCAAACCCTTAGGGTTACTATTATGTGCTTCTCTAAAATGTACTGCTACTGGGTTTTCTTCCCTTCCTTTTATGACATCCCTAATATGCTCCCTTAACCTAGTTCCAAAGCTTTTTTTTTGCTTTCACCAATATAAAATTTGTTGCATGGGCACCATATCCCATATACTATTTTTTCACTTTGACACCCATATGTTCCTTTCACATGGAATTTTTTCCATTAATATATTCAAAGCTTTTCACCACATATGCACAGCATTTACATTTGCCACATGGAATTGTTCCCTTATATTGTACTTCCTTATTTTTATAGTGGGTAGATAAAATCTACTGTGCACTAAAATCTCATATACTTCTACCTCTAAAATTGGAAATTTGTAATTGGCTTTTATTGTATAGAATTTTACATTTAGACAAAACGTACAGTCTTGACATGCTTCTTAAAGATACAGCACACTTCACTTGCAATCTGATCTACAATCCACCTGAGGAGGTTCCTCAGAAGAAGTGCAAGAGGAAGCACTTAGATTCCCCAGAGGAATTGGTCACAGAAGACACTGATTTTGATGAAGGGGAGGGGTCCCCAAGGTCATCCCCTGATTATGTCTCCTTTGGAGACATCATAGAAATTTTGAAACAGAGGGGTGATTGGAAGTCCCAGAACCCTTCCATGCAGGAATCAGTTTACCTGCAGGCTTTTGGTACTCGCCAGTCCATCTCTTTGGTGATTCTGCCTGCTGACAAACTCATTCAGTTGATTTCTCAGCGGGCATGGAAGGCTCTGGGCACCATTGAACCCATCCCTAAGAGACCAGACAAAATTTTATGTGCACCTGAAGATAAACACTTCTGGGCTAATGGTTTAGCAGTAGATGCCATGGTCATAGCAGCCACCATGAAAAGGAACTTTGAGGAGAGTTCATCTATCCATCCACCCAACAAAGTGTCAGGCAATGGATAGATTTGAGAAACAGGTTTACACTTCATTAGCCGTCTCCTTAAGGTCTTTGAATTTCCTGGCACATTTTACCAGACTTCAAAGGGATTTGATGGAGTTGTCAGATACCCTGGCAGGAGCTGTTACAAAGGAAGTCCAAGAAAAAAATGTTTCCCAGTTGCACACCATGGAGTCTGTGTCAAACTTGTCCATGAGGCTCATTGTGCATGCAGCCAAAGGGACCACCAGAATGGCAGGTTCAGGCATAGCCATAAGGAGACACACATGGATGCACCTATGTAACTTTTGTGGAGCCGCTTGTCTTCATATATCAATGCACCTTTTGACAGATTGTCTCTGTTTGACCCAAAAGTTAGAGAGAAATTACCCAGGTGTGAGAAGGATGGTAAGACCCCTTCTGCTCTAGGTGTATGTTTTTCCAACCCCAGAGATCCATTTCCAGGATTCAGAGGAGTGGTGGAAAGATGTGGTTCATAAAATCTCAAGGTCCTTTCCAGGATGCACATGATGCCAGGTCTTCTAAAGGCAGAGGGGGGAACTACAATAGATGGTGTCCATGCAGCAGAGGTGGTTTGCAGAACCAGGGCTTCAGGGACTCCTTCGTGGGTAAGCTCTTTCAACATTCCTAAAAGGAGGCCCTATTGTCTTCCTCTGGAAGCAGTCGGGGGATGCTTATCCTTGCACCAAAATGCCTGGCTACATATAACAACAAATTCTTTGGTGCAGCAGATTATTTCCAGAGGTTATACCATAGCCTTTTGCCTTCTTCCCCCATATGCAAAAAAAAAAAAAATCCCTAATGTTCCACTCAATCTAGAAATTCAAAAACTGCCAGAGAAAAGTTATCTAAGAAGTCCCCGCAGACCAGAGAGGATCTGGAATTTAAAAAAACATACAAGAATCGACCAGTACTCGAATCTGCAGGACACCATCAACCACAACCAACGATTTTATCTAGGTTTCGTCTTTATTCAGACTTCTTCAGAATGATAAAAATTAAACTGATTTAGGAAAGATTAAAGGATTGCAACCAAATGGACCAACAATATGGAAGCAGAGAATACAACGAATTTCAGAAACAGGGGGCAAGGCTGAAGGGGAAGTTTTATTCTCACCAACAACGCAATGGTGGTCGGAACGAATGGAGAAGGTAGTCTCGAATGGCCCATTTGTCGTTGAAGGTGAGGTTTTCAGTTATTTTAATAACGACAGCATTTTTGGTTTTTGTTCACCAAATATGAATATCGGCACTGAAAGGTGTTTTTGGGTGGTGTTTTTCGAACTGATCAGGACATTAAAATTGACTTTGATGAATCTTATTTCAACGAAAACATCTATCTTAAGTGAAGTGAACATTTCCAACATGGGCTTTGATGTGACATTTGCAAATGAAAGTAGTGACTTAAATTTGGAGCTTAACGGGATTTTTAGTGAAATTGATGTGCTCAATAATAAATCTTTTTTTGCAGTTACAGATAGTCAAATGGATCAGCTGGTTGGTGAATTTAATGTTCATTCCTCTTCTTTTTTTGAATGTTTATTTGGAGCTAATAAGGGGTCAAAAGTGATTAGTAATGTGGCAATGGAGGGGAATATGTATGGTAATGAGGTATATGATGTTTCAACAGTGGGAACTGCAGAAGCCATCATTGAGGCTAATGGTCTCTCCTACAGTATTGATTCAGTTGGTGATAACAATGACTCATTAAAAACACCGATTGAGGGTGGGCAGGCTGATTTAAGTGTTGATTTTAGTATTTACATGGTGCCTGGTCTTTCACTCGAATGTAATGATGAATCAAATATTGCTATTTGTGAATGTACTGAGGTTCACAATGATAATACTGATGAAACTATTGGTGAGAATATTGAGCAGCTTATTCAGCTTGCTGATCAACAATTACGATTTAGTAACGGTGATTCCCTTAGTGATCCTGTGGTTATTTGTAATAGCCATGGTGATTATAAAGTATACAATTTTTCTAGCAAGGTTATTAATAAAAGACATGTTGAACTATTGTCAAAGGGATCCACCTTTGTCCCACTGGTTATGGGTAATTTAAGTGACATACTAGTTGATTTAAAGTTATTAACAAGGAAGATGAACTTGAAGTTAATGTTTCAAGGTGCATCCCTTCGCCCTTCAGCTGTACCTTGAAGTTAATGTTTCAAGGTACAGCTGAAGGGCGAAGGGATGTTTTAAGAAAGCCTAGTAAGTTCATGCCCCTTTCTAACAACACAGTTGGGTTGTTTGAGAAGATTTGCGAACTTGACATTAGGGACTACATCCATAGGAGTAAGACAGCTTGTGGGCTTAAGGCATTTAATAAAGCAAACAACTTAACCAAGGATGAATCAGGCCTATTAAATGAATTGGTTAGGGATAGGTCTATTAGATTTATGAAGCCCGATAAAGGCAGTGGTTTAGTTGTTATGGATAGGAATGATTACATTAACCACATGTTAGTCATGTTAAGTGGAGACACATATGAGGAAAGTAGCTTAAACCAAGTCAACATTGCTAATTCTAGGGTGGACTTGTTAGTTGAGGACTTGCTTATGCAAGGGCAAATTGGTGAATCAGAGTACTTTTTCATAAATAATGGATATTCTGTGGTGAGTAGCATTTTTGGAATTCCCAAGATACACAAGGGATTAGTGGATGTTAAGTTCAACCCTATTGTGGATGGTAAATGTAGCAAAACTTGCTTCATAAGTAAATTCTTGAATTACCATTTGCAAAAAGGGATAAAATTATTTGACTACATCACCAAGGACTCTTGGCAATTTTTGGATAAGCTTAGAGCAGTAAACATTAATGACAATACAATTTTGGTAACCATTGATGTTGTAAATCTTTTTTCTGTTATACCTAATGGTATAGGTTTGGAATGGTTAGAGCGACAATTATTTAAAACTGGTTTGTACGATAAGGATCATATAAATGTGTTCATTACATTAACGGAAATGGTCTTAAACAACAATTACATTTTCTTTGAGGGACATTACTTTAAGCAAGTAACAGGCGTAGCTATGGGGGCGGCATGTGCCCCCATTTATGCCAATTATATCATGTCCTATTGGGAGCAGGAATATGTTTTTGGAAGTAGATTTATGTCTAATATTCGGCACTCCACTCATTTTTTAGATGATTTGTTTATAGTGTGGGAAGGTAGTGTTGAAGATGTTAACAACTTTGTTGAATACATTAATGATACAGTGTACTTTTTGAAGTTCACCCATACTCTCAATAAACAGAAGATCACATACCTAGATGTAAACTTGAAAATAGATCGTAGTAAGCAGGCTTTGGCATCTACCATTCATAGGAAAGCTACTTTTTCAAATTCCTACTTGAGTTATCCCAGCTGGCATCCTGAACATCGGAAAAAAGCAATTATTAAAGGGCAGATGGTCAGGGCTGCCAGGATGGTTAGTGATGATATGGATTTCCTTAAAGAGGTGGATTTTATCATCAGTATGTTTCGTAGGAGAGGTTATCCTGGAGGAATGTGTCAAGCTATAGCAGAGGGCGTAAAGCGGAAGAGAGATGATGGTACATATTGGTCTTTGTTAAAGGGGAGGGTTAATAATGATCCCACAAATATGGGCGTTGAGGTTAGCAATGAAATAGCTAACACTAACATTGTAGGTAATCATTCATTACGGAATAACGATAGTAAGGGAGGCCCAGATTGTGGTCTTTATTTCATTACCACTTATTCTTTTGATGCTTTAAACATTAGGGATATAGTGTTTAATAATTGGAAGTTACTTAGGCTTGATAATATGGTATGGGAAAAGCTTGGTAGTCGTCCCAAATGTGTATTCAGAAAGGCCAAATCATTCAAGCAAATTTTGGAGAAGGGTGAAAGTTCTTACAATCCAACTGGTAGGCCTATTGGAAATTTCAAATGTGGTAGGTGTAGTGTGTGTTATCTTATACTGCCTACGTATTCTAAGCTGGTTGTGGCTGGTGACTTAATTAGACTTTATGGGCATTTCCACTGTTATAGTAAAAATGTGGTGTATTTAGCAATATGTGGTCAATGTCCAGCATTTTATGTTGGAAAAACCAGTAGAGCCTTTAGAGAGAGAATTAATGAACATATGTCAGATATTAGGCACATGAGAAAAACAAATGCCCTGTACAGGCACATTGAGTCACACAGTGGGCATGAGTTTCAATTTTGTGTGATTCAAAAAAATTGTTAAGGATGTGCAGGGCAGCATTTTGGATCTTCACCTTGACCTTAGTGAAATGAGGTGGCAACTAAGGTTGAATGCCACGGTTTTTCCTGGCATTAATGACCACATTAGTATTGCCCCTATTTTAAAATTAAAGCATATTTTGGGGTGACTAATTTATAAGTTTACCAATAGTTATTGTTTTTATTTGTATATTGTATTTTTTTGTATTTATCATATATATTTTTTGATATTCAACTTGTATGTATAATATTGTGGTGTAGTTGTTATTATTTTATTTAATAGTAGTGTTGATGTTTTTAATAATTGATAGAGTGTGTTCAGTCCACTTTAAGAAGTTGAAAATCAATTAGTTAATTAATTAGCTAATTGTGAATTATGTGCTGAGACATAAAAAGCTTGAATCAGTTTAATTTTTATCATTCTGAAGAAGTCTGAAAAAGATGAAACCTAGGTAAAATCGTTGGTTGTGGTTGATGGTGTCCTGCAGATTCGAGTACTGGTCGATTCTTGTATGTTTTTTTTGGTTTCCAGTTTTTGTTCGTTGAAAATGGAGAGTAGGGGATCTGGAATTTATTCAAGATTCTTTATAGTGCCAAAAAAGACGGGGCTGTAGACCAATTTTTGGATCTGTGTGTTGAACAAATCAGTTCAACAAATGAAATTCCAGATGGTCATGGTATAGTCCATTCTTCTGTTTTTTGGAAAAGGATAGCTGGATTTGCTCAGTAGATCTTCAGGATTCGTATTACTACATAAAAATGGACAAGCACTCCAAGTAGTTCCTCTGCTTCCGGCTGGGAGCCAGTCATTACCAGTTCAAGGCACTACCCTTTGGTCTCACCACAGCCCCCAGAGTGTTCACCAAATTTATGGCAGTAGTAGCAGCTCACTTGAGACTGCAAGGATTCCAGGTTTTTCTGTATTTGGAAGACTGGCTCACTATCGCTCCAACTAGGCATTAATTGATAGAGGCAAGGGATTATGTTCTCACCACCTGTGCATACCTAGAAATAACTGTAAATCACAAAAAATCACAACTGTCTCCAACTCAGAGTTTAGAGTTTATCGGGGCAGTGCCGAAAACAACAACAACCATAACGTCCCTTCCCCCAGTGAGACTTCAAAAAAATAATAACCCAGGTTCAGAAAATAATTCACAGAAAGAAGGTACCCACTCGACTAATTTTAAGGCCCTAGGTTCTATAGCAGTAACAATAACCCCAGTTTCCCTATCCAGATATCACATGAGAATTCTATAAAGTCTGCTGGCATCTCAGTGGTCTATGCTATATCAACCCATCTCGGACCAGGTTCTGATCACCAAGCATTGCAGGAAGGATCTAGCTTGGTGGATTCACTCCAAAGAAATTTTCCTGGGCTGTCCCTTCATCTTTCCAGACTCAAGGCCATAGTGACCATGGGTGCCTCCCAGATGGGGTGGGGAGAGGCATTTTCTGGGCAAGACTGTCCAAGGCACTTGGTCCCCCTTAGAGTCTAACTTGCATATCAGTGTTTCTTTAAGTAAGAGCAGTGCTTTAGTGTTGCAACCCTTTCAAAAAGCTCTTCCTGTGGGAAAAATTGCAGTTCAAACAGACAATATGTCAGTAGTTTGGTACATCAATAAACAGGGAGGAACCAAATCTTATCCCCTTTGTCAAGAAGGACTCGGAGTGTGGCAGTGGGTGATCTCTTCCAACCACTTTCTGATAGCAATGGGCATTCCATGGAGTTCCAATGTGATAGCAGACAAACTGAGCAGATGTATTCTCCAGCGTCACTTGTGGTCTCTCAATCCAAAGGTGACAGAGATTTTCCATTAACGGGGCCAGCCTTGCTGTGACCTGTTCGCCTCTCCCCTAAAAACTACTTTGCCCTTATTCCCCTCTGGGGAAGTCACCAAGAGACAGTCTTCTCCATGCTTGGCCCCTAAGACTCCTAAATGCCTTTCCCCCCGATACCTGTAATTCCAAAATTCTTAAAGAAAGCACTCAGGTTGAAAAGCAAAGTAATCCTCATTGCTTCCTTTTGGCCTCAACACATATGTTTCCCCTTTCTTTGGCCTTATCTGATTCAGTGACCTTGGACTCTGGACCTGGCCCCAGACCTTCTGTCCCATCCAGACAGACTAGTTCATCTAGACATTGTGAACCTCAAGCTGTGACAACATGGTTCCTCCAGTTCCATTAGTTGCAAGACATCTTAATCTTTCTTCCCTGGTACTCTAAATTCTCCTGCTTTTCATAAGCCTTCCACCTGTAAACAATATACTACTAAATGGAAGAGATTTACCATCTGGGCACATGAAAGGGATATTGACCCCTTTTCTGCTTCTATCGATAATATTCTTAGATTTTTTAGCCTCTCTTTTCAAAACAGGAGCTTTCTCTTCTACCATCAGAAGACAACTAGCAGCAATTTCAAATTTCCATGATGGTTTTGAAGAATGTTCCTTGGCTTCTCATAGACTTTGTAAGTCATTTTTAAAAGGAACACTTGCTGAAACCTCCTTTCAAAGATCATACTCCACCTTGGAATCTAAACTTAGTGGTGCAAACCATTGTACCTTATCCTTTCAAACCATCTGCAGACTGTGATCTAAAGTATTTGTCATGGAAAACATTATTTTTGGTAGCAATAACCTCTGCTAGTAGAATTTCAGAAATTCCGGCCTTATCATGTAAACCACCTTATCTGTTTTTTTCACAAAGAGAGAGTTTCCTTATGAACAAATCCCACCTTTCTACCTAAAGTAGTTTCAAAGTCTAATATCAATCAGACTATTAATTTGTCTGTATTCTTTCCAAACTTTTCAGAGGTGAATACTGTTTGCATTTGCTACATGTTCACAAACAGTTATGATTTTATCTTCACAGGACTAAGGATATGAGAAAATCTGACCAACTATTTGTATCCTTTTCAAGTGCTAGGTGACTTTTGCCTAGCCCTGTGAAGGCACATTCTACAAGATTTGTAGCCATGTCAGCAGTTTTCCAATCTAGAGCTTCAATGAATGGTATATGTGCAGCAGCTACTTGGGCTTCTCCCCACACCTTTATTACTCATTGCAAGTTGGATTTGGTCTCTAGGGGAAGAGCATCCTTTGGTTCAAGAATGTCATTCCATGAGTCCTCCCAGGGTCTAAGGTACCTGGGGAGTCTGCCCCATTTGTCAAGGATAACATGAAAACTGACAGCATCAGATAAAGAAGTTATGCACTTACCGTAACATTCCGTCTGTGTTGTCCATTTTTATTTATTCTAGACTCCTCTCCCTCCATCCCCTGGCTTTTGAAGACTCTCTGGTGGAATGGATAATGTACATATAATTTTATGTTATCATTAAGGCATAGCAGATATGGCTTCCATTGAGGCTTCCTTATCTATCACTTTATATCTAATCTGCAACTCCATTTGAGGTAATTGGGAGAGAGATTGTGGGTAAAGGTGAAGCTCAAGAGTTTTTGGTAAATGTGAACTGCAGTAACGGCTGAGTCGTTTCGACGTCTGAACAAAACCCATATGTCAAGGATAAATGAAAATGGGCAACACAGACAGAACGTTATGCTAAGTACATAACATATTTTGTGAATGTGCTCATTTGCTCACTCAACTGAGTGCAGTGAGATCATATTCTGATTTCAGGCACTCCTACTGTGTACAAAGAGAGCATCTGGGAAACAGACAAAAAAAAAATAAAAATTAAGCTTATTTCCTGCCTTTCCTGTTAAGTGGTATAGACTATTTGTAGGCTTCTGAGCCCCCAAGCCCTTCTGTGTTTGAGGGAAGCCTTCTAGCTTGTTTTTTTTTTCTTATAACTAGCCAGTTTTCTAGTTTCAGCAATCAAATCTGTTTCTTTGATCTCAGCACTTGTTCAGATAAAAAAAAAAAAAAAAAATGTATCTGCTTTTACTGTACTTGTGTTTCTACCTACTTCATTTTACTTTTGCATCATCTTAAAAATACTCAATTGTATTTATTACTGCTTGGTGTAACTCATTCTAAGCCTTTTGGTTTAAGCACTTGGGCTTCAGACCAGTTGTTTTGCACTGAGAGGGTTTGTGGTCTGCACTGTTGTGGCAGAACAGGTAGCTTACATCCTTCTAGGTTGGGAACTGCTGATTGAGGGCTCAGTGTCTGTTATTCTAAAAGTGTATTAATTCTGGTTTAAGCACTTGGGCTTTCAGGCCAGTTATTTTACATTAAGAGGGTTCGTGGTCTGCACTCTTGTGGGTGGAGAGGCTGGACTCTGCCCTTCTGAGCTGGGAATTTCTGGTTAAAGGCTTATAGTGCATGCATATCTGAACTGCTTCTTACCGAAGTTGGTGCGCCTTGTTTGCTGTGGCATAGACTGGATTTGGGCCTGCTGGATCTAGCTTTGTTTGTGTAACTTGAGCACTAATCCAGACATTCTCTAAAGTATTCAATTGTATTTATTACTGCTTGGTTGTAACTTGATTAAAGTGTAGCTATCATTCTAAGTCTTTTGGATTAAGCACTTGGGCTTCAGACCAGTTGTTTTACATTAGGAAGGTTTGTGGCAAGCACTGTGGTGGCAGGACAGGTAGCTTTCATCCGTCTAAGTTGGGAACTGCTGACTGAGAGCCCAGTGTCCAAGGGTATTAGTTCTGGTTTAGGCACTTGGGCTTCAGGCCAGTTATTTTACATTAAGAAGGTTCGTGGTCTGCATTCTTGTGGGAGAAGAGGCTGGACTCTGCCCTTCTGAGCTGGGAATTTCTGGTTAAAGGTTTATAGTGCCTGAATATTTGAACTGTATCTTACTGAAATTGGTACACCTTGTTTGCTCTAGCATAGACTAGATCCAGGCCTGCTGAATCTAGCTTTGTTTATATGCTTGTTGTTTGTTTGCTTGTTATTTCCCTGGAAGCTAATTCCACCTAATACACGGCTTCTCAGGATCACTAGTGATATCTGCATTGCTTACTGTACTAGTTCCTTGTTTCACTTGAAAGAAAGTTACTGTTTGTCGTTTTTGCATTTAGTTACTTGTAACACATTGCACTCAAGTTACCTGGCACTTGCTCACTAAAGCAATTATATAAGTCAGCACTAAAAATTAAAAGCACTACACCCTCACTCCCCACTGGCCCTTGTTTTCAATTATTAAGGAATTCCCAATATTATTCTAGCATGTCCAAAGGTCAGTTGTCAATCTCCTCTCCGGTCCAGCTGGTGAATCTGGGAATCTTGAGGCAATGTTATAACTGCCTCATGTACACAGACAACCCTCTCCTCCTCCCGCATAACACAAATACTTGCGAGAGATGCAGCTATTTAGCCAAACTGGAGGCTGAGCTCTCTCAACTCAGGACTGGCAAGACCAGACAGGAGGAGAAGGCAACTACACACACCACAAAACCAGCCTCACATAATGCTACCACACCACTGAATCAAACACATAAACACACAAAGACATACTCGGAGGCTCTGAGTAAAATTTACCTAAACAGCAGAGGCCTCCAAAGCAGACACCCAAACAACTGCTACCTCAAGACACTCCACAAGCAACACATAAACCACAAAAGCAGTGTGCAAAGCAGTCACAGCCCTTAAGGCCAAATACAACACCAAACATACTTGTCATAGGTGACTCCATAGTCAGACACACTGACGTCCCACTCACCAGGCTGAACAAGGAGAGGGTCACAGTAAGCTGCCTATCGGGCGCTAGAATCCGCCACATAACACAAGCACTCTGGTCACTCCACGGCAAGTACAAATATGACACAGTCATTGTCCATGCTGGTGTGAACGACCTGAGACGTACCTCCCTGGACTACATGAAAAGAGACATAGAGGAGCTCTCTGATTATGTAGCCCAGGCAGGTATGACCCTGACCCTGAGCAGTATCCTTCCTTCACCAAGAATGATGCCACAATATAGAGACAAGATGATCAGCTTTAACAATTGGCTTAATGTCTGGTGTCATTCAAAGGGGATCCAGTGTCTGTCTGCCTGGGATGACATGCTTGACAAGCCACGCTGTTTCGCAAGGGACGGCTTGCACCTGTCACCCCTAGGATTCCGGATATTGGCTAAGGCTCTTGCCACCCCATAGTGCCTTTTTAGGCAAGGCTCAAATTCTAAACCTACCACCCTAGAAAACAAAAATGGGAAGAAACTGAGGGTAATGCTGCTCAATGCCAGAAGTCTAAATCTCAAAATGCACGCACTCGAGGCCCTTCTCAGTATGGAGAACATCGATGTCTGTGCTGTAACTGAAACCTGGTTCAAGGCTCCTGAGAGCACCCCGGCACTATTAGGTTTTACCTCATATCATGCGTTCCGGCCCCAAAACCTGGACCACACCACAAAAGGAGGGGGTGTATCCATATTCATAAAGGATACCCACACCTCCAGGTTGGTGGCAACGCATAAGCTCGGAAACCATCCAGGTGCAACTAACCATAGGCAAAACTGCTCTACAAATTGTAGCATGCTACAGGCCACCCTCTCAAACTCAGGAACTCCACACAGCCTTCCTGAAGACACTGGAGGGTATAAATGTATCTCCAAACACCATCATATTGGGTGACTTCAACTACCCGAATATAGACTGGGAACATTACTCAAGCCCTAACTTTCTAGCCCAACGGTTCCTGGAGTTCATAAATTCAAATGCCATGGAACAGCTAGTCACTGTTCCCATGAGAGGAGAAAATATACTAGATCTCATTATCACAAACATGGGGACAAAATGCTCCACACCGGAAGTATATCCCTCATTGGTGAGATCTGATCATAAACTAATCTCACTGGAAATCCACATCCCACCCCCACCCCAAACAAAAAGACCACAGTGAAGAACTTCTCTAAAGCAAACTTCACACTACTCAAGACTGGTGTGGTATCCTTCAAGGCCCCTGAGCCAGTGGAAACCACAACCCAAGCTGCGGAAGCCCTTACAAATGCCTTCCATGGACTGCATGGATCAGGCAATCCCAAATAAAACCAAGACTCTTTCCACAAAGGGCAAACGTCCAGTCTGGTGGACCCCAGCCATTAACAAACTTTACAATAAGAGGAGAAAGCTATTACATGATAGAACAAAATCCATAAAAGGGAAGTCACCCCTGATCATTATTAGTAAAAAAATACGAGCACTCATAAAATCAACTAAGGCCAGTTTTGAGAGAAAAATTGCCATGGATTCAAAGGACAATCATAAGGCCTTTTTCAGCTATGTTAGGAACCTGGGTGGAAACTCCCAGATATGCTCAGAATTAGTCCAAAATGATACAAAATCACTGAACCCACAGACATTGCCAACATACTGGCAGACAGGTTCAGTGCAAACTTCACCCCCCCCTAAAGGAGAGATAACTATCCCAGCAGAGTGTAGCCTCCCAGACATCTCAAATGCGCAGGTGAAAGCTGCTCTCTCTAAAGCTAAAAACAGCATCAATGGGACCGGATGGTGTCCCCGGCTGTGTGCTACACGAGCTAAATGAGGAATTAAACCCGCACATAAGGCAGCTGTTTAATCTCAGCCTTACCACAGGATACGTGCCCAAGGAGTGGTGTACGGCAACTGTGGTCCCACTCCACAAAGGCGGTGCCTCTACGGACCCTGGTAATTACCGCCCCATAAGCTTAACAAGTCTAGTCTGCAAAGCTATGGAGAGGATCATAATGGAGCTCATAAACAAAGATATAGGGGATTTGCAGACATTGGACCCGACCCAGTTTGGCTTCGTCAAGGGCAGATCATGCCATTTGAACTTGGTCGACTTCTTGAAACAGTCACCAAGACCATTGATGAGGAAAGGCAGTCCATACAGCCTACCTTGACCTTGCAAAGGTTTCGACACAATACCCCACTCGGGTATTGTAGAAAAACTTACCAGCTTAAATGTAAACCCATATGTCACAAGATGGGTTGCAAACTGGCTTAAGGACAGAGCCCACAGGGTTAGAGTTGCTGGCGCTATGTTAGACTCCAAGCCGGTCACAAGTGGTGTCCCACAGGGCTCGGTCCTTGGCCCCCTATTGTTTGGCATCTACTTCTCAGAATTACAGGCCAACATGGGAGGACTTTGGCTGACAAAGTTTGCAGACGACTGCAAACTGGGCGCCATAGTGGAAAGTGCATCGGACACGGATATCCTTCAGAAGGGACTCACGGAAACAGATAGCTGGTGCCAGAGCCATGGCCTGAAGTTAAACGCCAAAAAATGTATAGTCATACCCTTCGGGAAAAACAAGGTAACCCCAAGCTACCATATAGGTGGCAATCCACTAAGCACAGAAGAGGTTATCAGGGACCTGGGGACCCAGGTTGACAGTGGCCTTTCTTTGACACTCACGTTGCTAAAGTGGTTAGAAAGACCTTCTACATTGCCCACCTGATCATGAAGGGATTCACATCCAGATCTAGTGAGGTCATTGTTCCCCTGTACTCTTCACTTATCAGACCAATGATCGAGTACAATGCCCCATTCGGGATGTATCTCACCCGACATCTGCAGCAATTGGAGAGACCCCAAAAGTTCCTCACCAAAAGGATAAAGGGACTCCAAAATCTGTCATATGCTGCCAGATTGAAGAAACTCCAGCTCTATTCAGTTGCATACCGTCTGCTCAGAGGTGACATGTGCCTGACATACAAGGCCATGTCCAACCCGGAATTAATGGACATGCTCCACCTCAAAAAATCCAAATCCACCAAAACCACTAGAGCAAGCGACTTAAACCTTAGCACGGATATAAATAGGACGTGCTGGAGGGATAGATTTATCACTCAGAGACTCCCTATGCTGTGGAATAAAATCCCGGTCCATGTGAGGCAGAGCACCTCGCTGGCTCTGTTCAAGAGAAATCTTGACCTGTGGATGGGAGATCGTAGGTTTATCCCGGGAATCATCTCTGTGTCACTGCTGGACAGAGGCACAACAAAATAATGGACACAGTATTTTTTCATATAAGGGGTGGCGTAAGCCACAAAAATTTGGGCTAGGCTTATAAATGCCTTAGGGCAGATAGCCTAGTATAAACCTATGAACCTATGTGCCAAAATTTGGTGGCAGGTTTATGATGTTTTACGGTGTTGATCTTTTTCATAGACAATAATAGAGTATATACAGTAGCTGTGAATATTTGGGTTTTATCTATCTACATATATATATCTATATATATATATATATATATATATATATATATATATATATATATATATATATATATATAGATTCACTTTAGAAGCTCGAAGTACTGAAATATCGAAATTCAGTATTTCGAGCCCATAAAGTAGAATCCTGAGAAGAGCGAAAGCTCAGAAGCGCGAAATTCAAAACCTTGAATACCGGAAGTTTTGAATTTCGCTCTTCTGAGGTTTCGCTGTAGTTATGGATTCAGGTAAGTGCGTGTGTGTGTGAAGGGTTTTGGGTAGGGGCTGTGGTGTGTGTCAGTGTGTTTTGCTGCTGTGATGTGTGTGTGCGAAGAGAATGTTGCTTGTGTGGTGGTGTTTCATGTGTGTTTGTATGTAGTGCAACCTCGGAGTGAGAATATTTAAGTAGGGGTGTGTGGAGGGGGTGCAGCCCCCCTGCTTTTATGTAGTAGAGAGCTTGTGTTTGTGTGTGGGGAGGAAGGTGTGTGTGTGTGTGTGTGTGTGTGTGTGTGTGTGTGTGTGTGTGTGTGTGGAGTAGAAGCATGAAATTCAAAATCTCCGGTGTGCGAGATTTTGAATTTTGCGTGGTTTTAAATTTTCGACTTTGTAGCTTCGAAGTACTGAATTTCGACATTTCAGTATTTCGAGGATATAAAGTTGAATCCATATATATATATATATATATATATATATATATACATATACATATACATATATACACTAGCTGTACCCGGCCATGCGTTGCTGTGGCTCAGTCTGGTTAAATGGAAAAGAAAGAAAAGAGTACACGTTTCTAATATGTTTAATTTCACAATGCTTGTGGATATACAATATCTTTTGTTGTTCCATTGTCTGTGCAGATGTAGAGATTGTCTGGTTTGCCGACTCTAGAACAT
>NC_056740.1:364348924-364423924 GCF_019279795.1 Protopterus annectens
GTGTGTGTGTGTGTGTGTGTGTGTGTGTGTGTCAGGTGACCTTAACCTTTACATTATGGCTGACAAAACCTCTAAAGTTGCCTCTGGCTTCCAGAGGTGTCAAAAGTGTGACAGAAAAATGCCTAATTCAGATTGACACACTGTTTGTGTGTATTGTCTTGGTGCTGTCCATCTGCAGGAAGACTCTGCGATCTGTCATGGGTTCAGTTCCAGCACCCTGATAGAGCACAAGAGCAAGTTGATATTGAAAGACCTTCTTAAATCTCCCAGTCCTTTTTTGGAGAGACGGCCTCCAAGGTCTCTGTTGGCCTCCTCTGTTTGGTCCACCAAGAGTCTGTCAGAGTCAGATATTATGGGACTGGTCAACCAGCTCCTGATGGCAAGGGGATTACCTACATCCACGGTTCCTAGCCTTGTCAGCTCTGGAACCTTGCCGCCTTCTACTCCATGCATATTCCTCCTTCCACTCCAGCTGAGATTTTGGAGCCCCTGGTGCCATCCTTTCTGGCTTCAACTGAGCTCATTCTCCTACATCGATAATTACCCTGAGTTCTACCTGTTCCTTTGAACTGGAGACTTCCTGGGGTTGGGGCATTGTTGTCAATTCCGAGGGATGGGCAGGGTTTGACTTAAATACTTTTGAAGCCTTCCATGCCCCTCAATGCATCGGCATATGTAAGCTTGACCCCAAGTTTGGGGGTGACTTCCTCAGTGTGGGATGGGACCACATTAACAAAGGAGTCTATTTTGGTTTCGGGCTCCCATCCCTCTACAGTCGGACCTGCCTTCCAGGCTATGGAGAGGGCCGTGTCCATTGCAAGCAAACAGTCTGTGCCTTCCCTGTCTGACCAAACATTGTGTCCATCCCCTCGACTGGAGCTTCTGCCAGCCTCTCTCCTGGGACAGAGGGCATAAAAGTCTCGGGACCAAACCTCTCAGGTTATGTCGTCTTCAGACAACCTCTCAGGAGCATTCCACTGAAGAGGTACCTTTGAAGAAAAATTGCAAGAGGAAGTACTTGGACTCCCCTGAAGAGTCCTTCACGGAAGATACTGATTTTGATGAAGGGGAAGGTTCCCTAAGGCACCCCCTGAAGTTGTTTCCTTTGCGGACATCCTGGCAATCCCTAAACAGGGTGTTGGCTGGACTACCATTTAAACTTCCTCAGAGGAATCTGTATACAGAGAGGCTTTTCATTCCCAGCTCTCTACCTCTTGGATCTCTCTGCCCGCTGATTACCTTATTAAGTTGATTGCTCAATGGGCTTGGAAGATACCTGACACTGTTGAGCTGATTTTCAAGAGGCCTGATTGCATTCTCTTCTCCTAAAGATGAGCAACATTGGGCCAAATGACGCCATGGTGGTTGCAGCATCCACTAAAAAGGATCTTGCTGATGAAAGTCCTACTATCCATCCTCCTAAAAGAGTCTAGGATGGTGGATAGGTTTGGGGAGCACATATATACTTCATCGACCTTCGCTCTCAGGTCCTTGAACTATATGGCACATTTTACTAGGCTTTAAAGAGATCTGATTAAAGAGCTTTTGGGTACTCTTTCAGGAGCAGTAGCTGAAGGAGTTTGGGTCAAAGTTGCTTCTCAGGTCACCACCCTAGAATCAATCTCCAATTTGTTCATGAGGATAATTGCTCATGCTGCCGAAGGGAGAACAACAGCAGCAGGTTCAGGCATAGCCATCAGGAGACACGACTGGATGTGTTTGTGTTATTTCGTGGAGCGATTTAAGTCTTCTTTTGCTAACACTCCATTTGACAGATCATCCCTGTTTGAACCCAAAGTTAGAGACTCTAGCGAGATGCGAGAAAGATGGGATGACCCTGTCTGCCATGGGTGTATTCTTTTCCACTCCTCAACAGCCTTATTCCATGAACCAGAGAAGTGGTAGACTATGGTTCAAAAAGCCCCAAGAACCTTTCCAGGACTCAAGTGGTGCTGACTTCCCCGGGGCAGATGGGGGAGTAAAATGGAAGACGCCATTCAAGAAGCAGAAATGGCCTGCAGAGTCAGGGTTCCAGAGACTCTCTTTCTGGTAACTCCTACCAGGACTTCTGAAAGGAGGCCTGATTGCCTTCCTCTGGAGACAGTTGGGGGAGCATTATCCCTGCAACAATCTACCTAGCTAGAAATGATCACAGACAAATGGGTGCAGAGGATCATTACCAGAGGTTAAAACATCCCCTTTCAAAAAAATGAAAAGACCAAGACGAATCATGGATGTTCCACCCAGTCAAAGGGAGGCAGCAGTCTTAGAAATTCAAAAAAATGCCTGACAGAAGGTCATCCAGGCAGTTCCACCAGACCAGAGAGGATCCGGAATTTACTCAAGATTCTTTTTAGTGCCAAAGAAAACAAGGGACTGGAGACCAATTTTGGACCTCTGTCAGTTGAACAAATCAGTTCAACAAACCAAATTCCAGATGGTCTCAGTTCACTCTATTCTTCTGTTCTTGGAAAAAGACTATTGGATGTGCTCAGTAGATCATCATGATGCGTATTACCATATAAAAATAGACGAGCAGTCCAAAAGACTCTTGCGCTTCCAGCTGGGAGCCAGTCACTATCAGTTCAGGTCACTGCCCTTTGGTCTCACCACAGCCCCCAGGGTATTAACCAAATGTGTGGCATTGGTAGCAGCCCATCTCAGGCTGCTAGAATTTTGAGTGTTTCCATATCTAGACTGGCTCCTCCCCTCCCCCACCAGACCTCAACTCCTAAAGGCATGAGATTACACTCTTCTGTTTTGTTCCAACTTGGGAATCACTGTAAACTACGAAAAATCCCATCTAGAACCATCTCAACACCTGGAGTTCATTAGAGCTGTGCTCGACACAGTCACCGGCTTTGCATCTCTTCCTCTAGAAAGACTTATAAAGGATCAGGTCACAAATGAGCCAGATCATTTGAAGTAAGAAAGTAGCAGCAAGACTCATTGTACAAGCTCTAGGGTCAATAGCAGCCTCTATCACTCTAGTTCCCCAGGCCAGATATCACATGCAAATTCTTCAGGGGAATACTGTCTACACTTGATAGATGTACACAAGACAATTGCATTTCTACCTTCACAGAACAAAGGACATTAGAAAATCCTACCAACTATTTATTGCCTTTTCTTCATTCTCTTTAGGCAGTCTAGTATCTGGCATCCTGACGGTCCTTATTGAATCAGCCAGTGTCCCATCTGATTTTGTTCACCAGTCGTTGCAAAGACCACCTAAGTTGGTGGCTTCACTCCAACAAGATTTTATTGGGCCATCCTTTTGTCTTTCCTCAGTCCCAAGCCGTAGTGACCATGGACACATTCCAGATAGGGTGGTGGTGGGAGGCATTATCTGGGAAGACTGTGCAAGGCACTTTGTCTCAACTGGAGGCCAACATGGATATCAGTGTCCTAGAGATGAGGGTGGTGTTCTTAGCATTGCAGGCATTTCAAGATACCCTTCCCTTGGGAACGATTGCAATACAAACAGACAATATGTCAGTAGTCTGGTACATCATCAAACCATGGGGAACCAGATCTTACCCTCTTTGCCAAGAAGTGTTCAGAGTTTGGCAATGGGCAGTTTCCTCTGACCACTTTCTTATAGCAATGCACATTCCGAGGAGCTCTTGTGTGATCGTGGACAAATTGAGCAGAACCATCTTCATGCCTCACAAGTGGTCTCTCAATCCAGTGATGACAAATAAGATATCATTGGTTCCAACCTTGCTGTGACCTGTTTGTGTCCTTTCTGAACAAGTGCAGCAGTTACTTTGCCCTAATCCCCCCCCCCCTGGGGGAGTCACCCAGAGGTGCTCTCCTTCATGATTCGCCCCTCTGGTCCATTGTTTGCCTTTCCTCCTATTCCACTGATATGTCAGTTTCTAAAGAAAGCCAGCAGGTCAAAGAACAGAATAATTCTCATTGCCCCATTCTGCCCCCGACAGATCTGGTTTCCCTTACTATGGCGTCATCTGCTTTGGAAAACTTGGATACTGGACCTAGCTCCAAACATATTGTCCCACCTGGAGGTACTGGTTCATCCGAATCTGCGTCATCTCAAGCTCACCGTGTGGACTCCAGTTTCCATGATTGGCAGTCATCCCTTCCTCATATCTCCCCAGTCCAACGCATCATTCTAGCCCACCACAAACCTTCAACTAGAAAACTGTGCCGTAACAAGTGGCTAAAGTGTACTAAGTAGTCACTAGACTGAAACCTTGACCCATATTTAGCACCTGTTGACAAAGCTTTAGACTTCTTAGCCTTGCTCTGTGAGTCTGGCTCTGCAGCCTCTATGATTCGGGTGCATTTTGCTGTGATGTCTAACTTCCATATTGGTTTCAGTAGTTCATCGCTTATGTCACAAAAACTTTGTAAAGCCTTTTGGAAAGGAGCCTTAATTCTCAAGCCTCCATATAAAGAACCCTGTGCCCCATGGGATTTGAATTTGGTACTGCTGTCTCTTATTTCTCCCCCTTTTGAACCTTCAGCAACTTAATGACCTAAAATTCTTGTCCTGAAAAAACTTATTTTTAATAACAATCTCTTCTTTCAGGAGAATATCTGAAATACAAGCCTTGTCCTTCAAACCCCACTATTTGATATTTCATAAGGACAGGGTTTTCCTCCGGGCAAATCCTTCCTTTTTTTACCAAAGGCTGTTTCTTGAGTTGAATATCAATCAGACTTTGCATTTCCCAGTCTTTTTTCCCCAATTTTTCCAACAAAGGGGAATACTGTCTACACTTGCTAGATGTACAAAGACAATTGTGTTTCTACCTTCACAGAACAAAGGACATTAGAAAATCCGACCAACTATTTTTATTGCCTTTTCTTGAATCTCGTTAGGCAGTCCAGTACCTAAAGTTACCTTGGCGGAATGGCTTGGGGACTGCATCACCTTTGTTTACAACAGAAAGGGACTCCACCCACCAGATCCTATAAAAGCACATTCAGCGAGAGCTATAGCAGCATCTGCAGTTTTTCATGCCAGAGCTTCTTTAGATGATATTTGTGCAGCAGCAACATGGGCATCTCCTCATACCTTTATTACTCATTACAAACTGGACCAGGTCTCTAGGAGATGTGCATCATTCGGCTTGATGGTGTTCAGGAATATTCTTCCATAAGACCTCCCAAGATTCGGGTAGCTAGAGACTCTGTCCCACAGTCCAGGATTTATGTGAAGATTGACAACATCAGATAAAGAACTTGTGTCTTACCATAACATTCCATCTGTGTTGTCGATCTTCACTAATCCTTGACGTTCCCTCCCCTCCTTCCTCCTGTCTTAAAACTCTTGGTGGACCAAATATTCCCAAAGGCTGGCTTCATAATAGGGACATGGATATGGTCTCTTATCTATTATTTCTTGTCTGTCACTATAGTTTGCAAACTCGATCTGAGGTAATTTGATGAGGAGCATAATGGGTATACCTTGGCTCGAGAGTTTATGGAAGGCGCAAGCTGGAATAATGGCCGAGTTGGTTCTGAGGGTCAGAACCGAGCCCACAGTCAAGGATTAGTACAGATCGGCAACACAGATGAACATTATGGTAAGACATAGCTTCTTTTTTCTAGGCATTTAGGCACCACTAACCCCCAATTTCAGGGTGCGCAGCTATGCACAAGTGCAAGGTTTATATACAGGTGAAAATAAACAGTTTTAGTCTGCCAATAGGAAATCACATTGAGCCTTCCTCCAGCAATCTCCAACTCAGACAAGGCCACACTTTTCTGCCACAAGGATGCAAGGGAGCCTTTCTGGCTAGATCTGAGTTCAAGTGTATGAAAAAAAGGCTAGATTCAGCAAGTCTTGATCTAATTTATGCTAACTAAGCAATATTTCGGTGCAAAACAAGTGCAGGTAATAAGCGGGCACAAACAGTAAAATCAGTCAACAGGCACAAATTAATACATTAAAGCAGTAAAATACAGATGAAAAGTGCAGATCAAATGCAAAATAAGCTTAATTTCTTGTTCTTAGCTTTGGATGGCTTAGATTCAAGCAGAAACACTCTGGACCTCTGGCAAAGAACATCAAATGCAGAGCAGCTCTGCTTAATTGAGCCAAAAAACACGCAAATGTGAAGTTTTATTTACAGGTGAAATTAAACAGTTTTAAACTAGTCTGCCAATAGGAAATCACACAATGATCCTTCCTCCAGCAGTTTCCGGCTCATACTTTTCTGCCAAAGGGTGGAGTGGAGCCCATGTTCTTCGTGTTTCACTCTTGCAGTCATTACATTTGGGTAATCTGCTGGCAGGTTGCCCTCAGTCGGCCCGATTAACAAAATCTTGGGTCCTGCGTCAGTTGCTGTCCCTTCTTCCATGACGTCAGGTTGTCAGGGGCATAAAACATGCAGCCAAAGCCATTTTATCAATTTCTCTTGCCGTGTGGTGCCCAAAGCAGAAACAGTTCACAAGTGCCAGTCGTCCCGACTCCTGAAATTTTCGTTTTTGAGTTTCAGAACCGAAATCTTCAACTTAAAGCTAAGCACCCCGTTGGGGAAACCTTTTCTTGCTCCTTACCAATGTCAGTAAAAGTTAATAATTGCATTACTTGTGGAAAGCAAATACTTCATAAAGATTTTCATTCATACTGTATTCCTTGCCTAGGCCCTGACCACGACGTACCTTGCTGTCGGTTTTGTGCTTTATTTAATCAGAGCACTATCTGTCGCCGGTACATTTTTGCCTCTAAATATTTCGGTTCTCGGTTTAATTGTCCAGAAATGTCATTGGTTAGCCATCCGACTACCGGAATTCCGAAAAAATGCAAAGATAAAGACCAGAGACAGGCCGTCGAGGTCCAAAACTGCCAACGACGCTTCTCCTAAACCAGTCGCCAGTTCGCCGGTTCTCAGTGAGGCACTTTCGCAGCCCCTGATACCCGCTACGCCTGATTCGCAGGTTTCTACTGAGACCCATTTGGAGTCCGGTATGCCGCGAGATGCTTCATCTATGGAACCCGCAGATGTCTCTACCTTGGATGGTTCCGGAGCCGCTGTGCAGGCACCAGCTTCTGAGGGTGTATTCAGGCCTACAGACTTGCTTATTAAATTTACTCCACCTTCATTACTAAGGTCTAAATCTCTATCTATGTCTAAAAAACTGATGCCCAGGCCACATATTCAGGCCCCTATTCCTAAAAAAAAAATGATCAAAATGGCTGAAGATTTAATTACTGTGATCAAGGGTAGTCACCCCCCCCCCCCAAGAGGCCTAGGACTGAGCTTGATTATGAATCTTCTGATCAGGATTCTGTTTCTTCTGACTCTTTTAATGACCTGGATTTGTCCATACCTACTGATGAGGACTCTGATGTGGAGGAATCCATTCCCTCTGTTTCCCTTCCTGAGGATTTTCCTTTTGGGGAAACTTTACATACTTTAAGGGAGCATTTCCACTGGGAAAGTCAGGAATTTTCTGATTCAAAAAAGAGGCTTAGGGATTTCCTTCTTCTACCTCAGCATAGGCCTTTGGCTATACCTCCTGTACTAGATTGTTGATGATGAGTTTTTGGAATCCAGTATGGCCCCCAATTTGCTTGCCTCCGGCTCCTAGTAAACCTGACAGATACTACAGGGTTCCTGAGTGCCACAAATTCCTTTTCAAAAATCCTTTTGCAGATCCTACCCCTTCTGATAGTGACTCCAGGGCGCTGGATAGATGGGGTAAAAAGGTTTATACTTCTGCAACCTTGGTAATCGGAGCTTTAAACTGCCAATTTCATATGGTAAAATATCAGCAGTATATTACTGGACTGATTAAACAGAAAATTATGTTGATTCCTGACTGTGTAGAAGATAAAGATTTACAGGATTTAATACATTCTGCTGAACAAGTTGGAAAACGGTCTTTGCAATGTGGTTTTGATTCTTTAGAGGCCTCCTGCAGGGCTGCTGTTACCGGGTCTGTGCTTAGAAGGCATGCTTGGCTTAAGGAGCAATCGTTGCCTGATAATGTTAAAGCTAAATTGTTGGATGCTCCTTTACATCAGGACCACCTGTTTGGCAATAAGGTTGAAGAAGTTCTAAAAAAAGATGGAAAATAAAGCTAAATCCATGCAAACTGTTAAAGATTTCTTACAAGTGCAACCTCCAAGATTTAGTAGGCACTGACCTACTAAGAATTGGTCTTTTGCAGCTTCTTCCAGATCCTCTCAAGCCAAACCCAGGCACACCAAAAACCCCAGGATGTGAGAGTGTTCGATCTCGCCGTTTGTTCTTACACCTGGGTTCGGAGCCGATCCTCGGCTCCGTGTCGGCCGCTTTGCAAGCTCTGCATCGAGAAGAAGCTCGAGACCAACCTAATTCCCACAATCCCCCTCTGCCTTTACCTCAGATCTAGTTTGCCGCTGCAGCGTTCGCATCAGTTTGATGAGCTCGAGCAACCTTAAGCTAAGATTTATATATTTTTCTTGTATTTCTTAAGAATTTCTTTTCTAAAAAGTTATCTAAGTGACTGTGTGTGTGTGTTATAGTGTTTCGAGGAATCCTCGGTTCCATATAAAGTTATTTAAACTTTATTAGAGTTTTCCCTCGGGGCCTAACCCCACCTTTACTGGATTGACTACCGGATTGACATTTTACTGGATTTGACTAAATTACCAGATTAGACATACCTACTGGACTTGACTTTCTACTAACCTTATCTTGTTAGCTTTATCTAAGATGTCTGAGAAAATTAAGTCGGGATTTAAGCGTTGCCAATGTGGGCAAAAGATGTCAGTTACTGATAACCATAGTTCCTGCGTCTACTGTCTTGGCCCTCTCCATCTGCAAGAAGACTGTTCAATTTGTCATTCTTTCAGTGGAAGGGTCATGACAGATAGGCGCAGGAAACTTATGGATAGGGGTCTTTTAAAACCTACCTTTCAAGAGGCTCTGGATGCTTCAGACCAGGCATCAAAATCCTCTAAGGAATCGAAGACGTCGGAGCCCAGGTCATCGGCTCCGAGCTCTTCGGTTAAAGTTCGATCACCGGTTCCACAGACTTCGGGGCCAAGTGTTCAACTGTTGTCAATTTCTGAGCCTCGAGTCTTGGAACCGGTGACGGAGCTCCCTCCCCCGACACTGTTGAGGTTGGCTCCGTCTTCGATTCCTTCGACGCGCTCTTCCAGACCCCTTTCCGACACCGATGTAGACCGCGTGGTGCAGAAGTTAATGGAGAATACGGCCTTATCCAAACTCATCTCGGTCTCCTCTCAGTTGGTGTCGAGACTCGAAGGCCTTCCCTTATCTCCATCTGTTCCTCCTCCGAGACCTGTCCAGTCTTCGGAGCCGGAAGAGGCTGATCTGCTGATTGTGGAGCCCTCGGTGCCAGAACCGTCCTTTTCTCGGTCGGCTCCGTTCACCTCGACTCCGTCGGATCTGGTACCGGAGTCTCGGAGCCAAAGATCCATCCTTGGTTCCGGGACCGAGAGTCGGACCGATGTTTCGGTTCCGACTCTCCCTCTCGGGGCCTCGGCTCGGATCAACTCGGCTCCGTCCTCGGGGTCGATGCCTTCGGTGCCTGTCTCGGGGATTCTTCCCATTTCCTCGGAACCGGGAGATACCTCGACTCGGGACCCGGGGGCCTTCAACCTCATGAGGAAGGTGTTGTCTACCCAGACAACCACATCAGCAGAAACAGTTTCTCCTCCCCATAAAGGACCGTTATCCTCCTCTGCACCCACGGCTACATCTAAGCGTCGAGCACCTGTGTCTCAGCCACCCCTGGAGGGTGCCCCCTCTTCCTTGGAGGCTTCTTCGGATGCTCCCCCCGAAGAAGTCCCTAGGAAAAGACTGTGTAAGAGGAGACACTTAGATTCTCCACAGGAATCATTGACATCGGACACTGACTTGGATGAGTCAGAAGGGTCCCCAAAGTCACCCTCAGAGGATGTCTCCTTTTCTGACATCCTGGAGATCCTAAAGCAGAGGTGATTGGCAATCCCTCCCCCCTTCTGAGGATGAGTCAGTCTTGCTGAAGGCATTCGGTGCTCGCCCTTCCTCCTCCTGGGCCACCCGCCCTTGATGAATTGATGGAGCTGATTGCTCGAAGGGCGTGGGAGACGCCTGACACGGTGGAGCCAGTCCCTAGAAAGCCTAACAAATATATTACTGCCCCTCAGGATAAGGCTTATCTAACTAAGGGAGTGCCAGTGGACGCTATGGTGGTGGCAGCGGCCACGAAAAAGGAGATGTCGGAATCTTCCTCATCTGTCCATCCGCCTAACAAAGATTCTAGGACTATGGACAGGTACGGGAAGCGCATTTTTAGTTCAGCGGCTTTTTCTATGCGATCCCTGAACTATTTGACCCACGTCACACGGCTACAGAGGGATCTAATCAAAGAGTTGGGAGATACCCTCCAGGGTACTACAGATGCTGCTGTTTCAGAAAAAGTTACAGCACATCTCAATACCCTTACATCCATTGTAAACTCGTCCATGAGGCTGATCTCATACGCAGCCGAAGGATCGAGTAGGGCAGCAGCTTCAGCGATTGCTCTTCGTAGACAATCCTGGATGCGTTTATGTTCATTTGCGGAAGCCTTCAAGTCTTCCTTTACTAACGCCCCATTTGATGGTGCCACACTTTTTGGCCCTAAAGTTAAGGAGACCTTTACCCAGTGTGAGCAGGAGGGAAAGACTCTGTCTGCTGTCGGAGTCCATTTTTCCACCCCATCCAGACCGTACCCCAAAGGGCAATGTGGTGGAAAAATGTGGTTTCGAAAACCCCAAGGATCTTTCCCAGGCACACAGGGTGATGCCCCCTCTAGAGGCAGAGGAGGGGGCAGAGGTGGAAGACGCCGCCCTGGCGGCAGAGGGGGTCCGCAAAACCAAGGTGACAGGGATACCCCCCCTGGAAAACCTTTCCAGCACTCCTGAGAGGAGGCCCGACTGTCCTGCTCTGGAGGCAGTCGGGGTAAACGTTAGCTTTATACCCTCAGGCCTGGCAAAATCTTACATCAGACAACTGGGTAAAAAGCGTTGTTACCAGAGGCTACAGAATACCCTTCCTATTGCCCCCCATTCAGAAGAGAAGACTCCCAGATGTGCCGCCCCATCTGCGAGACCTGGCAGCTATAGAAATTTCAAAGCTGCTAGAAAAGAGTCATCCAACCAGTCCCAGCGGACCAAAGAGGATTCGGAACTTACTCAAGGTTCTTTTTAGTTCCAAAGAAGACAGGGGACTGGAGGCCGATTCTGGACCTAAGCAACCTCAATACCTTCGTCAAGAAAGAAAAGTTCCGAATGGTCACGCTTCAATCGATCCTTCCATTTTTACAGAAGGACGACTGGATGTGCTCAATAGATCTGAAGGACGCATACTACCACATCAAAATGGCCAGGGCGTCCAGGGATCACTTGCGCTTCCGGCTGGGAGCCAGCCACTTTCAGTTTCGAGCCCTGCCCTTTGGTCTGACCTCAGCCCCAGGGTTTTCACCAAATGCATGGCAGTGGTGGCGTCTCACCTGAGACGCCTGGGATTCCAGGTGTTTCCGTATCTGGACGACTGGCTCCTATCTGCCACCACCCAGCGTCAACTGATTCAGGCCAGGGATTACACACTACAGCTTTGTGTTCACCTCGGAATTTCCGTAAATTTCGAAAAATCTTCACTACAGCCATCACAGCATATCTCATTCATAGGAGCAGAACTGGATACGCATCATTTAATTCTAAGGCTTCCTCCAGAAAGGATAGCCTCACTACAAAGCCACATATCTCTTCTTCTGTCATCCAGAAAATCCCCAGCAAAACTGGTTCTGAAGGTTTTGGGTCTCATGGCAGCTTCCCTCATTGCGATACCATTGGGAAGACTGCACATGAGAGTTCTGCAATGGCTACTGTTTGCACAATGGCCGTTCCAACAACTACCTCTGACACACGAAATTCTGATCACAAACACATGCAAATCACACCTAGCCTGGTGGCTTCAAACTTGCAACCTTTCCAGCGGAAGACCATTTGTGCTACCCACGCCGACAGCTACGGTGACCACGGATGCTTCCCTGATAGGGTGGGGGGGCATCTTTCAGGGACAGACAGTCCAAGGCGAATGGACCGATTTAGAGTACAATCTGCACATCAATGTTCTAGAGTTGAGGGCAGTGTTTCTAGCGTTGCAACACTTTGCTCCCCTTCTTCCTCTAGGGACTATTGCAGTTCAGACGGACAGCATGTCCGTAGTCTGGTACATAAACAAACAAGGGGGAACCAAGTCTTATCAGCTATGCAGAGAGGCCATGAGAATCTGGCAATGGGCGGAGTTCACGGGTCGCTTTCTGATCGCAACGCATATCCCGGGGTCATCCAACGTCATAGCCGACAGGCTGAGCAGAGCAATCCTGTTGCCTCACGAGTGGTCCCTCAAACAGTCAGTTGCGAAGAGAATTTTTCGCAAGTGGGGCCAGCCTTCCTGCGATCTTTTTGAGTCTCCAATGAACGCCAAATGCAGGAGCTACTTTGCCCTATTACCCCCTCCAGGGGAAGTCCCCAGGGATGCGCTGGTTCACGATGGGCCCCCGGGTCTCCTGTACGCTTTTCCTCCCTTTCCCCTGATTGCAAAGTTTCTGCAGAAAGCCAACAACCTGCAAAGGATGATTATCCTCATTGCCCCATTCTGGCCTCGTCAAATTTGGTTCCCCTTTCTTCTGGCACATCGCATTCGGGGACCCTGGATGCTGGACCCGGAACCAGATCTACTGACCCACTCGTCAGGGGCTCCCCACCCCTCGCTCTTGTCACTCCATCTAGCAGCTTGGCTGCTCCACTTCCCTACTTAGCCAGGTCTGATCTTCTCTCACCTGCAGTTCAGAATATACTAGTAGCTTCTCATAAAGCTTCCACTACAAAGACCTACGCTAGTAAATGGAAGCGTTTTGTGTTCTGGGCAAATACACAGCATTTGGACCCTGTTATAGCTCCTTTAAACAAGATCTTGGAGTTTTTAACAGAATTGTTCCACCAAGGAGCTTCTCCAGCCACTTTAAGGGTGCAATTGGCTGCCATTTCCAACTTTCATGTGGAAGAATGTGGGGCACCTATTATGGCTCACAGACTTTGTAAGGCCTTTTTAAAAGGATCTTTCCATATTAGACCACCAGTTATAACTCCTACATCTCCTTGGAATCTAAATCTCTTATTATCTAAATTGATGTTACCTCCATTTGAGCCAGCCTCCTCTTGTCCATTGAAGTATTTGTCGTGGAAGACCCTCTTTTTGGTAGCCATTACATCCGCTAGGCGAGTGTCTGAGCTTCAGGCTCTTTCCATTAAACACCCTTACCTGATCTTTCACTCTGACAGAGTATCTCTTCGCACTAATCCATCCTTTCTCCCCAAGGTTTGCTCTATTAATAACATTAATCAATCCATTGAACTGCCTACCTTTTTCAAAAAT
Source organism: Protopterus annectens (assembly GCF_019279795.1). Lineage (NCBI taxonomy): Eukaryota > Metazoa > Chordata > Ceratodontiformes > Protopteridae > Protopterus > Protopterus annectens. Next base: position 364,362,319 of record NC_056740.1, read on the forward strand.
CACTCCAATAAGTTGGAGTATATGTTACACAAGTTGGATGTTCATAGACAACTTAGATTTTACTTGGATAGAACAAAGGATCACAGGAAATCTGATCAACTTTTTGTAGCTTTCGCTGATCGCAGGAAAGGTGTAGCAGTTACTAAACGAACCCTTTCCAAATGGCTAACTGATTGCATTATATTCGTTTATGATTCTTCAGAACAAACTTTACCTGTCAAACCCAAGGGGCACTCTACAAGATCAGTTTCTACATCCCTGGCTCATGCAGCTCGCCTACCATTAGACACTATTTGTGCAGCTGCCACTTGGTCTAAACCACATACATTCATTTCTCATTACAAGGTAGACAGGGTTTCTAGGGACAGGGCAACCTTTGGTTCCACTGTGCTCAAGAACGTTCTCCCGTGAGTTGGAGCTAGGGACGCTACCCAGGTGTAAGAACAAACGGCGAGATCGAACACTCTCACATTTAGAAGTTATGTCCTTACCATAACGTTCCATGTGGAGTGTTCATCTCGCCTTTGTTCTTACATTCCCACCCTCCCACCCTCAGGAAGAACGTACAGTTTGGTGCCTGGTTTGGTTATTCTGCTTCTGCATTTTGCAGTTGTGTATATGTATATGTATATATATATATATATATATATATATATATATGTATAAATGTTCTTGCAGTTATGTTGTTTTGGCATGAATGTGTTTCTCTCTCTGACTTCTGGTTTGCTTGCAAACTAGATCTGAGGTAAAGGCAGAGGGGGATTGTGGGAATTAGGTTGGTCTCGAGCTTCTTCTCGATGCAGAGCTTGCAAAGCGGCTGACACGGAGCCGAGGATCGGCTCCGAACCCAGGTGTAAGAACAAAGGCGAGATGAACACTCCACATGGAACATTATGGTAAGGACATAACTTCTAATTTCAGTCCCAGGGGACTCTCAGAACTAAGCAGTGGGGGGCCTCCACTTCCAAATCTGGAAATAACAAGACACCCCTTATGGTAAACAGTCTCAATGACTTCCTAATTACCAAGCACTTATCTTTTAACCACCCCTCTGGGGGGAAAGATTGTTCTTCATGCAAAGAACTGGGAACTCATAACCCTGGACAAATGGGTTTTAAATATAGTGTCCCAGGGATACAAAATTCATTTCCACACATTGCCAACACCAAAAGGGTGTCCGGACCTGCCCCCAAATCAGTGGGCAGAGGCTCAAAAACAAGTACTTTCCCTCTTAAACATGGGGGCTATTCAGCCGGTACCAGAAGAGGAAAAGGGACAAGGTTTCTATTCCAGGCTTTTTCTGGTACCCAGAAAAGACAAATCATGGCATCCAGTTCTGGACCTGTCTACTCTAAACACCTTTCTGGACATTCCAAAATTCAAGATGCTGACACTTCATCAGTTACTTCCTATGCTAGGCAAAGATGCCTGGTTGGCAACCCTAGATTTAAAAGAAGCATACCTGCACATCTCAATCAGGGAATCTTGCAGAAGATACCTATGCTTCAAAGCAGGCTACTGGCATTATCAGTTCTCTGCGCTGCCCTTTGGCTTGTCTACTGTGCCCAGGGTATTCACAAAGTGCCTGGCTCCAGTTATTGCATTTTGCAGGCAGAGAAATATTCAAATATATCCATACCTGGACGATTGTCTAATTCAGGCAGAAAATCGGGGCATACTTCTAAATCATCTGGCGTTTGTAAAAAGAGTTCTAACTTGTCTAGGGTACACCATAAACGAAAAGAAATCACAACTGGTACCCTCTGAACAGATTACATTCCAGGGTGCAAGCTTGAATACAACTGCCCAGATGGCTTTCCTCACGCCAGAGAAGCAAATTCATTTGGTAACTTACTTCAAACAAGTGACCACAAAAACCCTGCTTATCTGCAAGACAAATATTGCAAGCCTTTGGGTTCATGGCCTCCTGCATTCTTCTAATTCCATATGCAAGACTGCATATGAGGAAACTACAGTGGTACTTTAAAAAGTCTATCGAGTCAACATTGTAACAGCCTGGAAACAATGATTCCTATCATACCTTGTCTACGCCTGGAGTTCTTATGGTGGGCAGAGGCCTGCCACCAAAACAATGGACTGCCATTCACACTACCCCCTGCCGCCCAAACCCTAACTACAGATGCATCAGACTATGCATGGGGGGCTTACCTTGCAGGGAAATGCATACAGGGCAAATGGAACCCAAATCAAATGCACCTACATATCAATCAAAAAGAAATGTTAGCTGTACAGAATGCTCTGACAGCCTACAAGGACTACATTCTTCCAGGACAACTAATGGTAAATACGGACAACACCATGGTTATGTGGTACATAAACAAGCAGGGGGGTACACATTCCTACCCCTTCTGCAGACTAGCCATGGCATTGTGGAACACAGCCTTGAGTACCAAGTGCACCTACAAGCTCAATTCCTGCCAGGAAAATTGAATACACTGGCAGACGGTCTAAGCAGAAAACTCATGGACCCACACGAGTGGAAACTGGAACAATGGATTTTCAACATGTTGACAAGCAAATGGGGGAGCCCAGACATAGATCTTTTTGCCCCCCCCCCCAAAACTACCAGTTGGACACGTTTTGCACAAGGACTCCCCACAAAGAAGCCTGGAAAGTGGATGCTCTGTCCTTCAGCTGGAAAAACCTATCAGTCTATGCTTTTCCCCCTCTGCCTCTGCTCTCCAAAGTTCTGCTAAAAGTCACAGGACAAACCAAGAATGATTTTGATTGCACCAGACTGGCCACACCAACACTGGTACCCACTCCTGTGCAGTGTGTCACAAACATCTTCATGACACCTACCTCAGACCCCTTCCCTGCTGTCTCAGCAGGAGAACCAAGTTCCGCACCCTCAGCTTCCAACATTGAACCTTGCAGCCTGGCTAATCACTTAAATTCACCCTTATCATCACTCAGCAAACCTGTGATGGATGTCATCTTGGAGAAGAGAAGACCTAGTACTAGAAAATCTTATGCTGACAAATGGAAAGATTCTGTGCCTGGAACCAATCTTAAGGAATGAGCACAGCAGCGCCCAATTTACCTCTGATTTTGCAATACTTAACTGAGATGCTTTACAAGAGCCTGTCTTTTTCCTCTATTAAAATCCACGCTTCAGCTGTTTCAGCTCACTATAACACAGAACCTCCCCTCTTCTCTCATCCCCTGCTCAAGCAGTATCTCAGAGGGACAAAGAATTTGTGACCATCCAGGAGAGCTCCATCCCCTGCCTGTTACCTTAACTTTGTTTTGGAGAAGCTCTCTCTATCTCCCTTCGAGACAGCTGCTACTGCAGACTTAAAATTTCTTTCTTGGAAAACAGCCTTCCTTTTAGCAACCACTTCAGCTAGAAGGATATCTGAATTGCAGGCCCTTATGGCAGTGGAGCCTTTCATAATCTTTCATGCGGACAGGGTATCTCTGAGGACCAACCCATCCATGTCCAAGGTGGTTTCCAGTATGGCTCTTAATCAGTCCATTCATTTGCCAACCTTCTTTCCCAATCCACAGAACAAAGGGGAACGGATTCTGCATTCCTTGGATGTGCACAGACAACTTAGATTCTACTTGGACAGGACTAAATCTCGAAGAAAATCTGAACAATTGCTGGTAGCATTTGCTGCAGGGGCAGAGGGGAAGGCTATTTCAAAACGAACCATTTCTAAATGGATAAGCCATTGCACCCATTTCTGCTATAAGCACCATGGAAATCCTATCCCCCAGGGGATCAGATCTCATTCCACCAGAGCTGCAGCCTTTCTCAGAGGGGTTCCTACCAGGGATATTCTAGAAGCTGCTACCGGGAGTTCTGCACATACTTTCACCAAGCTTTATCATTTACCAATTTTCTCTAAATCCAGAGCTGGCTTTGCCACTGCTGTCTTGCAGGGCCTTATAGCTGGCTTTAATGCTGTATAAACTCCTTCTCCCAACCATAGCTTTGGGAATCTACCCAAATGCAATGATTACAACAGTGAAACATGAAGAACATAGTACAGTTGTGTACACTTACCATAAATGTTGATGTTCGAGTGTATTCATTGTTGCAGTCCTGGTTACCCTCCCTTCAGCCCCCTATTTCTCTCTGGCTATACCTCTTAACTTCTTTTACTATACTTAAAAACATTTTTGGTGTATTTGCTTTTGGTTGGAGGTATATATTTTTGTGTTTTTTAATGTTATTTGCTCCCCATTAGGGGGCCACCTGACATCTGGGGCAAGAAAAACTGATAAAATGGCATCGGCTGCATGTTTTATACCCCTCACGACCTGACATCGTGGAAGAAGAGACAGCAACCAATGCAGGGCCCAAGACTTTGTTAATCAGGCCGACTGAGGGCAACCTGCCAGCAGATTACCCAAATGTAATGACTGCAACAGTGAGTACACTCTAACATCTACATTTATGGTAAGTGTACACAACTGTACTTAATGTGAGATAGATGGATTTGAGTTCATGTGTATGAAAAACAGACTAGATTCAACAAGTCTGGATCTAGTCTATACTAACTAAGCAATATTTCAATGCAAAACTAGTACAGATAGTAAGGATATAAGTTTGATTTTTTGGCACTATTTGGACAAGTGAGTTTTACTTGGTACTGTGACTGTGTGCTGTTATTTACACCTCTGCAGATTGTAGAGCAAAGCTTAACGCATTTTAAACTGTTTCTGCTATATTTTATGTAGTTAAACCCTATTTCATCTGTGGAGACAATAGTTTATTTATTTTTTTTTATTGCTGCCCTTGGTTAGCCCTTATAGTGTCAATATATTATTCTGGCTGGTGCCCCCCCCCCTCCTCCAACTTGATGAAGCCTGATATGGCTTCCCCCAGTACAATCGAGGTGTACCTAAAAAAGAAAAAAATTCAACAAAAACGTGCCTCAACCTACAGTGTCTGAATTTTTTGTTGTCCTAAGCTGACTCAAAGATCAGTTTCATTTTTTTCCCCGGTCACCCTGTAATGTGAGTCTGTAGCCCTCTGTGGTACTGGAGTCAAACATCCTCTGGGACTGTTCTGGTACTTAATTCGGGTACAGGAGAACCAAAACATTTAGGTGCAGGAGACATCCAGTATAAGAGATCCCTTGCCAGACATAATTCTCTGCCCCCAGATATTTTGTCCACTAGTGTAGTTCTCAGTTAAAAATAAAAAATAAAAAATTCACCATTCTGCACTCAAAAGCTTTTGTGGTTTCCTTGGCTAAGAGTATTTTACAGTCAGCTAATCTCGAGATGTTCCTGTTCAGTATTACTATGGGTCTACCTTCTCTAGAGATCACTCTATGGCTGCAGATTTTGATGGGCACTCTGATGCAGACAGTAGTTACCACTCTGACTCTGTCCTGTCTGATTTTTTTGAATATGTTCAGAAACCCAAGCAGATGTTCATCTTTCCAGCTAGGTTTAGAGACTTATTTGATTGGAAGCAATCTGGAGCTGCACCAGAGATTGGCAGAGTTTATGATCTTATTGAAGATAACATTCTAAATGTGTTGGCTGTTACTTCTGTTACCAGCCTTAGAGGATGTGTGTAAAACTGCAGGTAAAACCCCTTTGACTAGTGAAGTTTTTCCTAAAAGGGCTATGAAGTTTATTTTGCAGTGTGCTTACAGTTCAGATGACTTGCTGCATCTTCTCTTGATGTGTTATATGAATGAGATTATTTCTAATGTGACTCAGGTTTTGCAAGATGCATTGAAGAGCATCATGGAAGGTGCAGGCAATTTCTAGAAATGCAGCCACTTCTGTTGTATTGAAAAAGTATGATTGGTTACATAGCCTAAATTTTTCTGAGGATAGATTTGCTGACATAGGGTCAGGGGTAACTGATGCATCCCAACTTAGAGGAATTGTAATTGACAGAGTGGATGATTCAGTCTTGATACCTGTTAAGTGCCTCTTCCATGAGGATGTGCAGCAGGTATCGAAGGATGCAATAAAATCTGCAACTAGAAAATTTTAAATGGGATTTGAAATGCTCCTTTACATTCTGAATTTGTGTTTGGTCCTTCAGCTACTCAGATTCTCAAACAGTGGCATGATAGAGGCAAACTGATGCATGGGTATCTAGAATGTTTTATATTCCCAGGTTCTCCACTAAGGGCACACTGCTAGCAAAATTCTTAGTTTAACAAGAGTCAGGGTACCAAAAGAGAAATGGCATGAGGATAATATTTCCAAACCAAATAAAAGGAGTTCCTTTTTCAAAAAGGACCAGTCCCCATCTAAAGAGTGACTGTGCAGAGACTTGGGCATCCTGCCCCTCTTCCCCTTTCCCCTTCTCCCAAGCTTTCATTCAACCCAGCAGCATGACCACAAAACATCTCAGACAAGTGGATGCCGAGAATAATTCAAAGAGGATACTCTTGGCAGTGTACAGAAATCCTCCTCCTCCTCTTTTCAGGGGAATCCACCGATATCCACCAGTCTAGAAACGTCACACTTCTTCACATGTTGTGAACAGGAGTTATAAAAGTATTTCCTGCACAACAAAGAGGAAAAGGATTTTACTCTAGAATCTTTTTGTTACCCAAAAAGGAGCTATCACAGAGACCAGTGTCAGATTTGTCTTACTTTCTGAAAGTACCTAAATTCAAAATACTTACCCTGCAGACATTCCTACTAAATCTTCCAGACCACTGTTTTATATTGTCTTTAGGTTTGAAGGATGTTTATCACATTTCTGTTGCTTCCAAGTTCAGGAAGCATCAGAAATTTGCTGTGTATTACTTGTGTTATCAGTTTTCTGCATTACCTTTTAGGGCATCTGCTGCACCTCAAGTATTTACGAAGTGTCTAGCTCCTGTGGTTACTTATTGCAGGCTCCAGACCATCCATGTTTTGCCTTATTGAGATGACTTTCTGCTTTGTACAGAGTTTTTCCAAGTGTTTATAATCATTAGACAAGGTCTCAACTATTCTAGCTCACCTGAGCTTTAAGTGGAACTTACAAAATTCCTGATGTCCTTCAAGGATGCATCTGCAGTCATAACATATGGGTTGTCCTGCCTTAGGCAGCCCTTCGGTCGGCCGGATTCCAAAGTCTGGGTCTGGCCTCGGCTGATGTCGCACTTTCCCCGACATCAGAGCTTCTGGGGTATAAAGGCATCAGCCGACGCCATTTTCCCCAGTCTTTCTTGCCGCGTGGTGCCCGAAGCAGAAGCTTGTTCGCAAGTGCCGGTCGGTCAGATCCAGAGATTTCAGCTACCGAAGACTTCTAAAAAAGCTAAGTACCCCGTTGGGGACTCTTTCTTGCCTCAGCCGATGTCAGACAAAGTAAATAATTGTTTAACTTGTGGGAAACAAATACCTCATAAGGATTTCCATTCTTACTGCCTTCCTTGCTAGGCCCAGACCATGACGTATCAGCTTGTTTAGCCTGTGCCTCTTTCAACCGACGGGCTCTTAGACGTCTGTTGGAGTTTGCAGAAGAGTTTTTTGGATCCGCTTTTGCATATAAAATGCCGTCGGAGACTCCGACTACGCATTTGGCCAAAAAACGCAAGGAAAAGGACCGACACTTGCGGCCCGCGGTTTTGGCTGAAACCACGGTTAGGCCTACCGCGAGTGTCTCGGTTTCGGCTGAAACAGAGTCCTTGGTTCTTACTTCTGCCGAAAACATACCTCCGACAACCGAGGCCAGAGCGGCCCTGGCTGAGTCGGCTTCAGAAATCCCTACCGAAGAAGCAAGCGCACAAGATTTGTCCGACACCCTTCCATTGGACATTTCTACTCCTGCACGTGGGGCAGCTAGGCCCCCTGCTTCTATGTCTATTAAGGCCTTCTCCAGGGCTAAAGCTGACAAAATTTCAAAAGCTATCCCTGCCAAATCTACTTCTCAGAGACCTTCCTCAAGTTCTCAGATTCTCAGCCTTGCTGAGGACCTTATATCTTTGATTAGGGGTTCCCAACCTCACCCAGACAGGGCCTTCCACCCTCCTCCCGACAAAAGGCCTAGGACTGAACCCCCTGAACCTCTCTCCTGTGATTACTCCTCGGATGGATCCGATTTATCAGACCATCAGGAAGGGCCATATTCACCTTATGAGGATTCAGATGCAGAAGACTCTATTCCTTCTGCCTCCCCTCCTGAAGAATTTTCCTTTGGGGAGACTTTACACTCGATGAGGGAACACTTTCAATGGCAGGGTCAGGATTTTTCTGATTCCAGAAAAAGATTAAGGACATTTTTACATTTGCCACAGCATAGGCCTTTAGCCATACCACCTGTGCTAACTGTAGTTGATGCGTATAATGATGTCAGTTCTGCCCCTGATTCTCTTCCCCCGGCCCCTGCCAAACCTGACAGATATTACAGGGTCCCGGATTCTCACTTCCACTTGTATAAAGCCCATGCTGCAGACCCAGAAACTATTTCTCAGGGCCCAAAAGGTGTTGCAGCTGCCACTGCCAAAAACCCCCTACCCTCTGAAAGAGAGTGGGGTAAAAAGGTTTATACATCTGCTACTCTTTCTGCCAGGGCATTAAACTGTCAATTCCATATGATACAGTACCAGGAATATTTGTTAGATCAGCTGAATAAAAAGCTTTCTTCTCCTGAACCTTTAGACCGTAAGTCCCTTCAGGATTTGGTACACAACTCTCAGCAGGTCAGTAATCATTTCTTAAAATGTGGCTATGATGCACTGGAGGCTTCATTTAGATCAGCTATGACTGGGGCAGTAATTCGAAGCATGCCTGGCTAAAAGAGCAATCCTTGCCAGACCATGTCAAGGCTAAACTACTAGATGCTCCAATGGAGAAACAAAGTTTATTTGGCTCCCCTGCACAGGAGATTCTAAAGAAAGTGGAAGAAAAAGCAAAATCTGTGCAAACAGTAAAGGATTTTCTGCAAGTTCAACCTCCGAGGTTCAGTAGAAACTGGCCTTCAAAGAATTGGTCCTTTCCAGACACCTCCAGAGCACAGAGGGGCAGGAATAGACACCCAAGAGGCAGAGGTCAATCAAAGGGTGCCTACAGGGGTCGTCAATGGCAGCCTGCCAACCAGAGGAGTACTGCCACAGCTGCAACTACAACCACTTCCACAGGACAGACACAATGACTTGACTCTGATTCCGCCTACCAGGGAACAACTGGAAGCACCCTTGGGCGGAAAGCTGGCTTTATTCTCGAAAAACTGGCATTGCATTACAAAAGACACATGGACATTGCAAACAATAGACAAAGGATACAGGTTTCACTTCCACACTTTACCAAAAGGAGCGGAATGCCAAACCTTCCACCAAACCAGAAGCCAGAGGCTTTAAGACAAATCAACAATTTACTTCAGATGAAAGCGATAGAAAAGGTACCATCTATGGAACAAGGCCAAGGATTTTACTCCAGACTATTCCTTGTACCAAGAAAAGAAAACCAATGGAGGCCTATTCTCGACTTGTCTGCACTAAACACATATCTCATTGTGCCAAAATTCAAAATGCTGACCCTACAGCAACTTCTTCCCATGTTGGGCAAGGAGTCTTGGCTGGTGACTCTAGATCTCAAGGAGGCATACCTGCACGTCCCTATACGACCAGATTGCAGAAGACACCTCAGATTTCTTGCAGGATCAGAGCATTATCAATTCTCAGCATTGCCCTTTGGCTTATCTACTGCGCCCAGAGTATTCACGAAATGCCTGGCATCAGTAATTGCACATTGCAGGCTTCAGGGAATTCAAATCTACCCATACCTGGACGACTGCCTAATACAAGCGGACAACAAGACAAAACTAATAAAGGATTTGGCCTATGTCATACACCTGTTACAGGCTTTGGGATACACAGTCAACATCCAGAAGTCAAGACTAGTGCCATCCCAAAGGATAACCTTCTTGGGAGCGGATCTGGACACAATAACTCAGATGACTTTTCTCACAGAAGAAAAATAAAAGCAACTCCCAGACTACTTCATGGCTTTGACAAGACAAGCTCAGCTTACTGCAAGGAAAGTCCTGCAGGCCCTGGGTTACATGGCATCCTGCATAATCTTGATCCCGCATGCCAGGCTGCATATGAGGAAATTACAATGGTACCTAAGGAATGTATGGTCTCAACACAGGCACAGTCTAGAAACCATGATACCAATCATTCCATGCCTAAAAAAGGAATTCTTGTGGTGGGCTCAGGCCTGCCAGTCCAACAGAGGGTTGCCTTTCAACAAACCACAACCAAGGCAGACCATCACCACGGACGCCTCAGACCTAGGATGGGGAGCACACATGGAGGACAAGTGTATCCAAGGCCTATGGTCTCGAGACCAGCTAAACTTGCACATAAACCTAAAGGAGATGCTGGCAGTGAAGCATGCAATCGAGGCATTCAAACCATTCCTCCAGCAAGGACATCTGCTGATAAGGACAGACAATACCACAGTCATGTGGTACATAAACAAACAGGGAGGCACACATTCCTACCCTTTATGCCGGATGGCAATGGATCTGTGGAACCTAGGCCTGAATCTCAACATCCAGCTGCAGGCCAAATTCGTACCAGGAAAAGAGAATTCACTTGCAGACAGCTTAAGCAGAACTACCACGGATGCTCACGAATGGATGCTGCATCCAGACATCTTCAAACTCGTAACAAACAAATGGGGAATGCCAGAGATAGACCTGTTCGCCTCCCCACTCAACCACCAACTGAAGAAATTCTGCTCAAGGATATACCACCCACAAGCCTGGAGGGTGGACTCTCTCTCTTTCAGCTGGAATGCCCTAACAGTGTATGCATTCCCACCTCTCCCATTGCTGTACAAAGTTCTACTGAAGATCAGGAAGGAACAGCCAAAGGTGATACTAATAGCTCCAGACTGGCCAAGGCAGCACTGGTATCCGCTACTGAGAAGCATGTCTCGGGCAAACTCATGGCCTCTACCCCTATGGCCTCTTCTTCTAATGCAGAACAACTTCAAGACCCTGCATCCAAACTTGAAAACACTGCAGCTAACTGCCTGGAAAATTGTTTAAAACAAAACCAAACTGTCTTATCTCAGAGGGTCAAGGACATTATCCTGGAGGCTCGCAGACCCTCCACAAGGAAGACATACTCAGCAAAATGGAAGAGATTCCTCATTTGGAGCACATCAAAGGGTACAGATGTCACACTGGCAAACCTAGCGCACATCCTAGAATACTTAGCAGAACTGTTCCACAATGGCTTGTCCTATTCTTCCATTAAGATTCATGCTTCAACAATTTCAGCAGAGTACAATATGGATCCTCCTATCTTCTCTCACCCTCTCCTTAGACAATTTTTAAGAGGGATCAAAAATGTAAAACCTCCAAGGAGACCCCCTCTGCCTGCATGGGATCTCAATTTTGTGCTGGAAAAATTAACACTACCCCCTTTTGAACCAGCAGCATTAGCAGACTTACAGTTTTTATCTTGGAAAACTGCTTTCCTTCTGGCAATCACTTCAGCAAGAAGAGTATCCGAGTTCCAGGCATTAATGGCAGTGCAGCCTTTCCTTATTTTTCACCAGGATAGAGTGTCTCTGAGAACCAATCCTACTTTCATGCCAAAGGTGGTATCCAGGGTATCCTTGAACCAAGCTATTCATTTGCCTACGTTCTTCCCTAACCCACAGAACAAGGGGGAAAGACTATTGCACTCCTTGGATGTACACAGACAGCTACGCTACTATCTGGACAGAACTAAAACCAGCAGAAAAACTGACCAACTTTTTGTAGCATATGCAACTGGAGTGCAAGGAAAAGCAATTTCCAAACAGACAATTTCAAAATGGATAGGAAATTGCATTCGTTTCTGCTACTCTTTTCATGGAAAGACAGCTCCTGAAAATATCAGCATTCCACAAGAGCCACAGCCACCACTACAGCTTTCCTAGGAGGGGTGGCTACCAAGGACATTTTAGAAGCTGCTACTTGGAGCTCCGTGCATACATTTGCCAAGCATTACAATCTACCTTTATACTCCGGATCCCGAGCAGGTTTTGCAGCTGCAGTTTTACAGGGGATCTTAACTACACCATCCTTATCTTAGTACCTCCTCCCCCAGTTTGGCTATGGTATTCTACCCATATGTTATGACTGCAGATGCATCCTTGAAGGACATAGTACAGTTTTGTACCTACCATAAATGTAGATGTCCGATAGGTATGCATCTGCAGTCAGGATTACCCACCCTCCTTCCCCTCTGTGGTATTCCTAGGGTACTTACCCCTCTTTCTGCTAGCTGGGGGAATCTATTATGGTGTATTTGTTTGTATGTATATATATATATTTTGTTTGCTACTATTTGGAATTTTCAACTTTTCTCCATATTTAGCCTTCCTAGAGGGCACCTGGCATCTGGGGCAAGAAACACTGAGGAAAATGGCGTCAGCTGATGCCTTTATACCCCAGAAGCTCTGACGTCGGGGAAAGTGCGACATCAGCCGAGGCCAGACCCAGACTTTGGAATCCGGCTGACCGAAGGGCTGCCTGAGGCAGGACAACCCATATGTTATGACTGCAGATGCATACCTATCGGACATCTACATTTATGGTAGGTACAAAACTGTACTTTTCACACCCTCTCAAAGAATTGTCTTCCTGGATAGACAAAAAAAAAAAAGAATGGCCTTTCTACCAGAAGACAAAGTCCTGACTTAGCAGGACATTTTCAGGGATTTCTGTCTTCAAGCAACTGCATCTACAAGAGGGTTTGTCAGAATTCTAGGCCTCATGGCATCGTTGATCCTCATGATACCATTGGCCAAACTCCGTATGAGAGAGAGTTTCAGTGGTACTTACAAAAAAAATTGTTTGACCCAGAACCTGCATTCCCTTATACTTCCAGGCACCAGTGCTGGAATGTGGAAATAAAAGTGTAGTAGTTGAGGGCTCGGGCGTCTCTCAATCCAGATCTGCCCTTCTTTCTCCAAACCCCAGTTTCAGTCAGTCCAGATGGACTCATCTGATTTTGCATGGGGAGCAGTGTCCAGGGGAGTTCAAGTACAAAAGCAAAAGGGGTCCTTTGGATGCTACAAAGAACATAAACATCAAAGAAATGATAACAGCGATTCAGGCCTTAAAAACTTCACCACTTATGGTATAAGTCGTGACAGTCAACATCACAGTCGTATGGTGGCTAAACAAACAAATGGGTACAGGGTCATACCCTGTTTACCTGTTGGCAATGATAGCCTTGAAGTTGGCCTTAAAGCATTCTCTGATGCTTCAGGCCTCATACATCCCATCAGAGCAAAACGTACTCTCAGACTAGGCAGATCCTGGTCACTCCCTCAGGAGTGGAAATTCTAGACAGAGGTCTTCCAGGATTTGGTCCATATGTGAGGAACACCTAAAATATATGTTTGCCTTTTTTCAAAATGGACAGTTGAAAAAAATGCTGTTTGAAATATCCTTGCATTCATGCTTGGAGGACAGCCTTGTTCTCATTCCCTTAGACAGGAATGTTCCTTTATGCATTTCTACTCTTTCCACTGATACACAAGGTACTTCTGAAGATTCCAAAATAATTGCCAAAGATCATTGTGATGATTTGTCTTTTGGCCAAGGCAAAATTGGTTCTTCCTTTTAATGGAATTGGTCAAGGGAAGTTACCACAAGCCTCCTCACACTCTGGATTTGCTCACATAGTGTCAGGGGCAACTGATGCATCCCAACTTAGAGCAGTTGTAACTGACAACATGGATGATTCAGTCTTGTTACCTGTTAGGTACTTGTTCCATGATGATGTGTAGCAGGTATTGAAGGATGCAAGAAAACCTGCACATAGAAAATGTTATGCTTACAAATGGAAGAGGTTTTCTAGGTGGTGCTTAACCAATAACAGATGGCCTGGTATGATGTCTACCCCCCTGGTTTTAAAATGTTTGTGTGAGCTACTCTATGATGACTTAACTTATGCATCTCTCAAGGTGCACCTTGAAGCCATCCCAGATGGTCTACCCATGGGTCAGTTTACCTTCATTTTGTCATGAGTCATATATTAAGACTATAAGAGCCACACCAACCAGTAAACCAACGAAAAACAGAAGTGGCTGAAAAACGGCTTTACTTCCATTCAGGTAAAAGAACAAAGCAAATAAATTTCACACAAAAAACATAACAATCCGTAAGCGCTTTCGTTTAGCTTATACTAAACTTTTTCAAACAAGTTACACATCACTTACTGTTAGGTAAATACTGACTAAATTAAATCAATTAAATCAAAAAGACGTACATGCTATGATCAGTTAGAGACAGCAGCAATGTATCAACCACATATACATATTATACTTTTGTGTGATTAAATACACGTGTATAAATTTATATTCAGTGAGATTTTAAAAATATATATGTTAAAAATGTTGTGTTGAAATCTCTCGGCAAGTCTTATCTGACACATATCAACTTTCGAGTGTGGAACAACCGGAACTAAGGTACTAAAATGCTAAAGGTAATAAAGAGGAAACATAAAAACCCCAATCTTGTTCCTTATGTACTGAACTCTATATAGCCTGATACGGCTTTTCGTACATCAAATTTAAAGTTCCTACAGTATTTAAATAAATCTACCAAACTGCAGATGCAAATATGTTTGTGGGTATAGATGTATAAATCAACTTTATGAATTTGAATATATCTGTATAAATGTGTAAATATTATGTTGAAATATGGGTTCAACATAAGTTGTTTCTTAAATAGTGAATAAATAGATGAATAAAATATAATAAATGTAATAAATACTTAAATAAATATATAAATATATATTGTAAGTATGAATTGATACAGATTGAATGATATGAAATCTAATTAATACCTCTGAGTATATATCTTGTGTCTATCTTTCTAGTGATTTTAATTTTAAAATACTGGCTATTGAAATGGCACTATTCATACCCGGCCAATTGTGCGCGTTTAATCTTATTTGCCATTCCAATTCCAGTTTCTCCAGTAATGGTTGCCAGGGTCCTCCCCTGGCATTCAATTTTAAAACTTCTAAAAGTACAAATTTAAATTAATGTGTTGGATGTAAACAAATATGTTTTGCCAAGGCATTTAACTCATTTTTATCACAAATTGCTCTTATATGTTCGCCTATTCTTTCTTTAAGTTTTCTTTCTGTCTTGCCTACATAAAACATTATACAATTACAACAGATGGCGCAATAAACTACTTTTTCGCTAATGCAACTGGCTTTATTTTTTAATTTTATATATACACCATTGATTTTTAGTTTGTTTGTTTCAAACACATACGAACAATATTTACATCTACCGCATTTAATTGTTTTACCTAGTATATTATTGCGGCTATTTTCCAATCTTTGTTTTAAATTCATACCCCTTTTGAATACGAACGTAGGACTATTGTCAAAATGGTCATGCAGTGACGGATCAGATACTACTAATTGCCAATTTTTCTTTATAATGTTACTTATGGCTACGCTGTCTGAATTATACGTAGTGATAAAACTAATGTTAAAATTCTTTGATCTTGTTGATGTAGTGTCATCTGTCGTACTGATGTCCCTTGAATACAAAAAGGACCCTGTTTCACTTGACATGGTTTCATCAGTACCTCTCACTGATGTTAGATTACATTCTGTTCCAGAGTTTAATAGTGGTTTAAAATGTAAGTTGTCTCTTTTTTTTTTTTTTTCTATAATCTCAAGCATTATTTCATTAATTAACCTCTCTGGATAGCCTCTACTTATAAACATATCGGACAAATTCAAACATTCATTAATAAAATCATTCCTACAACTCACCATTCTTGCTGCTCTTACAAACTGGCCCTTTAGTACTTCTCTTTTTTGACTATAAGGGTGGCAGCTTTCGTAGTGGAGGAAACTATTGCAGTAAATTTTCTTTCGAAATATTTTAGATTTCAATTTTTTTCTTATTGCTATCCTTTTCTAATAATACATCTAAAAACGCAGTAGCATCCATATCCTTTGTGGCTGTAAATTTCAAAAATGAGGTTGTTGTGGTTATGTAAGATAAAAAATCATCAATTTGTTCTTCTGTGTTTCCTCTCCATAAAATAAATATATACCTTACAATTCTCAAAGAATGAAGAACTGAAAACAAAATCTTTTTCCCATATAAACATCACTATATTTGCATAGAGGCCCCCACATGGGGACCCCATAGCCACACCTTCATTTTGTACATAAATCTTGTTGTTAAACCATGTAAAATTATTTCTTAGAACTATATCCAATAATTGATCAAATAAGTTGATTTTGTCCTGTGTCAAACCTTTTTCCATTAAAAATCGGTTGAACCATCTCATACCAGTATCGTGTGGGATTACAGAATATAAGTCTCTCACATCTATAGTAATGAAGACGTCATTTTCATTGTAAGCTGTTGTTCCCATAATTGATAAAAAATCCCACGAATCTTTCAATAAGTGACTCTCTGAATATATATGTGATTTTAGACTTGTGTCGATAAATTTGGCTATTGGATATGCTACTGAGCCTTGTGCATCTACAATTGGTTTAAAAGGGGGTTTGTTTAAATCTTTATGAATTTTTGGGACTCCAAACATAGTTGAAGTCCTAGGATGGTCAACAGTCATATAGTTGAATTCATCTATATTAATGTCACCATCAATAAATAAGTCATAAAGAATCCCCCTTATTCGCCTGTATGCTCCATGTAATTCATTGGTAGAACTCAATCTATATATTTTACTACTCAAAATATGTTCCAACTCAAGGTTGTAGTCACTAATGTTAAATATAGTCATTCCCCCTCCTTTGTCAGGTTTTATAAACCTGACATCTTTACATTCATTTAAAGTGTTTAATATAAAAAATTCATTTTTTGTCTAATTTTGTCTATTGTTTTTTGTACCTGAATATTCTAAGGCACGAAAATCAATTTCACGTAACTTTTCAAAATTCTCTAACGTTTGGTGTTGTGGTGGATTATACGAGCTGGAAATATAGAAGGGTTTCATTATTCTTTCTGTGTTGTGAAATAAATAATTTAAATTAAATTTTCTCACAAATAATTTTAAATCAATAATACATTTGACAAAGTTCATTTTTTTTTGTAGGAGTAAATGTTTGTCCCCGTGCCATTAAGTCACAAATTTCATTGTCAAATGTATAACTAGAGTAATTATAAACGGTGAAGTCATTAGAGTGATTTGTGTAAATCACTGGACCTTGGTTTTCGTCATCATTGTCATCTAATAACCTTGCCATTTGCCCCTGTTGGAGTTGTTTCTCCCCCTCGTAAAAGTCCCTCATCCCCGATTTGGATTCTGAGGTTGCCAGTTCGTGTTCTTTTAACCTTTCAGACCTTCTTGGAGGCGGAAAGGCTTCTCCACCTAAAAAATCTGTACTTTCTTCGATGTCAAGTGAGTCATATATTCAACGTTCTTTCCATCGAAAGGACAACCGCAAAAGCAACGTTGATTCCCATATGTTCAGATGGCTACAATGTGAATGCATTTAGCCATTCAACACATGGACAAATGTCAATAGTTCAGCCAAACCATTTTCGACATTTGTACTTGGAGGCTTTCTATCGCACAAACCATTCGCGATCAAATGAAGGTAAACCCATGGGTCCTTCTCTTTCATCTTTTGTTGTGGTCAAACAATTTATGAAAGGATTGTTGCACTTGACAGCCCCTTGAAATCAAATTCCTCCTCCTGGGAATTTCAAATTTGTTCTTGAAAAATTGACCCTATCTCTTTTTGAACCTGCCTTTCAGACTCGTTTAAAGTTCATCACTTGGAAACCTGTTTTGCTTATTGCTCTGACATCTACAAGGTGAGTGCCTGAGCTGCAAGCTCTAATGATGGGGCAATCATATCAGATTTTCCACAAGGACAGGGTTGTTTTATGAGCTATTCCATCTTTCGTGCCAAATGCTTCTCAGTTTACCCTGAGTCAAGCCATCAAGCTGCCTTTTTTTTTTTTTTTTTTTTTTACAGAACCTTAAAACGAGGGAGAGAAGATTTGGAATACTTTGAATTGTGCACATGTACCTCAGGTACTACCTTCACAGAACTAAGCTCTTCAGGAAAGCTAAACAGCTATACATTTCCTATTCTGGGACTGAGAAGGGCCTACCTGTCTGTAATTGCTTATTGGCTGCCTTTTTTTTTTTTTTTTGCAACACACCATGGCATACCTTTTCCAAGCACCAGGTCCTCTGTTTGTACCTTTAAAAGGCACTATAAATTGTTTTCTTAAGTTCCAGAATAGGCTTTGCAAGGATCTTTTTCCAGGGTCTTCTGGATCCTTATCCTTCCTTCTCCCAGGTAGGGTAAGCTTTGGGAATCTGCCCATATGCCACTGAGGCAGTGTGAAGGATGAACATAGTACAGTTGCATATGTCCCATTTACCTGTAACAGTAGATATTCAAATTTCACACTGCCTCGGTGGCAGCACTCACCCAGCATTCCTTTTATTTTATAGTTTGTTGGTATTCAACCTTGTTGTGTTGTTAGTGGCTTTAGTTATTTCTGTTGGTGTTTTGTGGTTGCAAGTTGGTTGGTTTCAGGCAGTTCTTGCTTCTGGTCCATCTTGTTTCTTCCTTCTTACCACTAAAAAGCCTGAACTTTTTGAAATCCCTGATGGGTGGGAGGGGTACAGCCAATTCCCTTTCACAAGGAGTCAGAAGAAGGATTTCTGAGTTTTGGAAAGGTGCCAGTGTGGGTTTGTGCAGCCACTGAAGAAGAGTGAAATTTGAATGTCTACTGTTACAGCTGATAGCACTTGCACAGCTGTACTTTCCTGCCTCAGGCTACTGGTGATGAGTGTTGTCACTAAAGAAACATCAGTCTTTTTTGTTTTACTGTATATAAGACAGTGTTAGACATGATGGTCCAAGATTGCTATAAAAGTGGCCATGGGCTGTTCAACTAAAAACGTTTTTTAAGCTGAATATGTTAAGCCTTGATGCAGAAACCTCAATAATTTTCTTCCCAAATACGTTTTGGAAACCTTTAAGGGGCTGTTTATTATCCCGTGTTAGTACTGCAGTATCTAGATGTTCTAGTAGTGTTTTGAAGACATTACGTAGAACTTTGGAATGCTTTGACAGAAAAAGATGCCTTAGCCATGTGTCCAGTTTTTCTTATCTAGCAGTAAACAATTTTGGCTTGTTTTAATAACGAGACATATTTACATGAACTTAAGTACCAGTCAGCTGTTACATGCAAAGATTTTTTTTTTCGTTTAGTAAGTTGAGAGAGAAAGAAAAAATAAGCTAATACTAGATCATTAAAACTAAATCCATTTAAAGGAAGATTCCTAAAACGTATAATGGGAACAAGCAGTTGTGTTAGGACTTTGCCCATTGTCAAACTGCCTCAACTGTGGTATTCTCAGTCGCATTTCTACAAGTGTAGAACAAGAAGGCATTACAAGCCTTCCTCTGACACACTGTCCATTTTACCACCCAGTCACTTAAAGCTATTTTAACACCTTCTTTGCATTTAAAAAGGAAGAGGTCCTCCCCTCCTTCAGAGTCTGGTTCTGATATGGAGGAAGTTGAGTTTGATTATGCTTCCCAAGTATCTTAATTCAAATCCTTGGAATTGGAATCGGAGGGGAAAAAAACATAGGTTCATAGGTCCATACTAGGCTATCTGCCCCAGGGCATTCACAAGCCCAGCCAGAATGTGTTTGGCGTTCGCCACCCAATTTAAATGAGTTTTACTATGCCCTTTTTCAAGGTTAGTTTACTGTGCCTCTGTCTAGCAGTGACACAGAAGTGATCCCAGGGGTAAACCTACGATCTCCCATCCACTCGTCAAGATTCCTCTTGAAGAGACTCAGTGAGGGACTCTGCCTAACGTGGACTGGGATTCTATTCCAGAGTGAAGGGAGCCTCTGGTTATGAATCTGTCCCTCCAGCATGTCCTATTTATTTCTGTGCTGAGGTTCCATTCCCTCGAGCGCGTAGCTCGAAGGGATTTGGATTTTCTGAGGTGAAGCATGTCCATTAATTCTGGGTTGGACATGGCTTTATATGTCAGGCATAGATCGCCTCTAAGTAGGCGGTATGCAACTGAGTAGATCTGGAGTTTCTTTAACCGAGCAGCATATGGCATCTGTTTGAGCCCCTTGATCCTCTTGGTGAGGTGCTTTTGGGGTCTTTCTAGTTGCTGCAGGTGTCTGGTAAGGTACATCCCGAATGGGGCATTGTATTCAATTATGGGCCTGATGAGGGATGAGTAAAGGGGCACAATGACCTTCCCTTGATCTAGATGTGAATCCCTTCATGATAAGGTGGGCTATATAGAAGGTTTTTCCAACCACTTTGGCCACGTGGTTGTCAAAGGAGAGATTGCTATCAACTTGAGTCCCCAGGTCCCTAATTACTTCTTGCGTACTTAATGGATTTCCATATGTGGTAATTTGTGGGCACTTTGTTTTTGCCAAAGGGGATGACTATACACTTTTTGGCGTTTAGCTTGAGGCCGTGGCTCTGGCACCAGTTATCTGTCTCAATGAGACCCTTTTGGAGGATACTTGTGCCAGCTGGAGAGTCGATTATGGCACCCAGTTTGCAGTCATCTGCGAACTTGGTCAGCCATAGTCCTCCCGTGTTGGCCTGTACCTCCGAAAAATATATACCGAACAAGAGAGTTCCCAGGACTGAGCCTTGTGGGACGTCGCTTGTAACTGGTTTGGAGTCTGACATGGCTTGAGCAATTCTGACCATGTGGGTTCTGTCCTTGAGCCAGTTTGCAACCCATCTTATGACGTAAGGGTTTATATTTAAGCTGGAGAGCTTATCTATGATGCCTGAGTGGGGTATTGTATCGAAGGCTTTTGCAAGATCCAGGTAGGCTGTGTGGACCACCTTCCCCTCATCAATGGCCTTGGTGACTGTTTCAAAGAAATTGACCAGGTTCAAAAGGCAGGATCTGCCCTTAACAAAGCCGAATTGGGTAGGATCCAGTGTCTGTAGGTCCCCAATATCTTTATTTATGAGTTCCATGATGATTCTCTCCATAGCTTTGCAGACCAGGCTAGTCAGGCTTATGGGGAGGTAGTTTCCAGGGTCCGTTGAGGCACCACCTTTGTGGAGAGGGACCACTGTTGCTGTACGCCATTCTTTGGGTACATATCCTGTAGTAAGGATGAGATTGAACAGTAGCTTTATGTTGGGGTTCAGCTCTTCTTGGAGTTCATGTAGGACGCAGCCCGTGACACCGTCTGGTCCCATTGCTGCTGTGTTTTTTGCTTTGGAGAGGGCGGCTCTTACCTGAGCATCTGACATGTCAGGGGGGCAGCACTCAGCTGGGATAGATATTTGCTCTTTTGGGGGGGAGGGGGGAGAAGTTTGCACTGAACCTGTCAGCTAGGATGTTGGCAATGTCTGTGTGTTCAGTGTATTTTTTGTCATTTTGGACTAACTCTGAACATACCTGGGAGTTACCACCCAGGTTCCTAACATAACTAAAGAAAGCCTTGTGATTATCTTTAGTGTCTTGTGCAAGTTTTCTCTCGAAGCTGGCCTTAGATGATTTTATGAGGGACCGTAGTTTTTTGCTAATACTGATCAGAGATGCCTTCCCTTTTAGGGATTTTGCTCCATCATGTAGTAGGTTCCTCCTTCTGTTGTATAGTTTATTTATGGCTGGGGTCCACCAGACCTGCCTTTGGGGGATTGGGTCTTGGTTTTATTTGGGATTGCATGATCCATGCATTCCTGGAGGTGTCCATAGAATGCTGTTATAAAGGATTCTGCAGTTTGGACCGTAGTTTCCACTGGCCCGTGGGGTTTGAAGGATTCCACCTCGGTTTTGAGAAGTGAGAAGTTTGCTTTAGAGAAGTTTTTCACTGTGGTTTTCTGGGCTGGGGGTGGGGCTCTTTAGATTTTCCTTTGGAAGAAATGTCTTTTTCTGACACTGTAGAGAGGTTGAAAAGGAAATATTACACATTTAAATGAGGTATTATGACCTTTTACAGGTATAAATCTGTAAGTCTTTCACTATTCCTCTTCAAATTGGGCATTAGAGGAAGCCTTTTATGTTGCTAGAGATTGTTCTGTCAGTCAGGCACCTGATTCCAAGAAGCCAGATAGACTTTAAAAAGGTACCTAGATCACATATGTTCCTTTTCATAACCCTGTAACTGACCAGTCAGTTACTTAGGAAAAGGCTGTGGCTCTATATACCATATTTGCTTGTAATCTTGTATCCCTAGACAGGGATATTTTGACCTTTGACAGGTAAAGAAAGAAGGTTTACACATCTTCCGCCCTTGCTTTTACAACAGCTCATTGTCGGGCATCATTCACTGCCATGAATAAAGTTATAGCAGAGTTATCTTCTGATATTAAGTCTTCTGACTTTCTGTGCTTTCTTCAGTCAAACTAGTCACTAAACATTTCTGTCATACTTTTATGATACTGCTGGTGCAGTATGTAGAGCTGCAGCTGCTGAATCGGTAATCTGCAGATGTTCTTCGTGTTTCACTGTTGCAGTCATAACTGTTAGGTGATCCTGCCGGCAGGCAGCCCGAGGTCGGCCAGAATCCCAAAGTCTGGGTCCGGCGTCGGCTGTTCCAGCAAGCACCCTGACGTCAGAATGCAGGGATATAAAGCTGACAGCCGACGCCATCTTCTCCAGTCTTTCTTGCCGTGCGGTGGAAAGCAGCTCGCAAGTCGTTGGTTGGCGTTTTCAGACAACATGCTTTGATTGTCTTCGGTCCGAAGTTTTCTACTTCTCTTCTCAAGCTAAGTACCCCGTTGGGGAAACTTTTTTCTTGCTCCTCCGATGTCAGAAAAAGTTAATAATTGTATATCGTGTGGGAGACAAATACCTCATAAAGATTTCCACTCTTACTGTCTACCTTGCTTAGGCCCTGACCACGACGTTTCTTGCTGTCGGTTCTGTGGTAGGTTTAATTCTCGCACTATCAAGCGTAGGTACGATTGGGCCTTGAATTATTTCGGTAGACTATTCAATTATAGGATGTCGTCGGATACTTTACCGACAACCGGAATTCAAAAGAAACGCAAAGACAAGGATAGGCCTCTGAGGTCCAAACATGATATTTTGCAGCCGGAGCCAGCTTCAGGTTCGGCGGTCGTCAGTGAGGCGCTTTTGCAGCCCCTGTCGTCCGCCACTTCGGAACCGATGGCCGACACGGACTCCCATGGGGAGCCTTCTAGGCCTAGTATTTTAACTGCTGCAGGACCTTTGGACGTTGCTCCTTCAGATGGGTCCGGAACCGCTGTGCAGGTACCGGCTTCTGAGGGGGGTTTCAGGCCTTCTAATATCACTATTTCTACAAAGACAAAGGCAAAGTCAAAGACTCCTGTTAAACCACGGGTTTCTTCACAAGCTTCCTCGGATACAGCTCCCAAGTCCCAGAAGCAATTACTTCGGATGGCTGAAGATTTACTTACAATGATTAGGGGTTCTCACCCTCCTCCAGAAAAAAGGCCTAGACAGGATATTCCTTATGATTCTTCTGATCAGGCTTCTGTGTCTTCTGTCTCTTCCTCTGACCAGGATTATTCTTTTCCTCCTTATGAGGATTCTGATGCAGAGGACTCTATTCCTCTGCTTCTCCCCTGAAGATTTCTCTTTGGGGAAACCTTACATGAGATGAGGGAGCATTTTCATTGGGAAGGTCAGGATTACTCTGCTTCCAAGAAGAGACTTAGGGAATTTCTCCTTCTCCCTCAACACAGACCTTTGGCTATTCCTCCTGTACTTGATATTGTGGATGATGCTTTTTCTGAAACTAACCTAAATCCTGATTCCTTACCGCCTGCTCCTTCTAAGCCTGATAGATTTTACAGAGTCCCTGACTCCCATCAATTCTTATTTAAGAACCCTTCTGCTGATCCTGAAACCATTTCTCAGGGTTCTAGGGCTGCTAAGGCCGCTTCTTCTAAAAATCCTATCCCCTCTGAAAAGGATTCTCGTGCCTTGGACAGGTGGGGCAAGAAGGTTTACACTTTTGCTACCCTTTCTATTAGAGCTTTAAATTGCCAGTTTCACATGTTCAAGTATCAGCAATTTCTTTTGTCTGTTCTAAAGCAAAAGCTCTCTTCCTTTCCTGCATGTGCAGAGGACAAGGAATTACAGGATGTTTTGCATGCAATTGAACAAGTTAGCAAACATAGTTTACATTGTGGTTTTGATGCCTTAGAAGCTTCTTGCAGGGCTGCGGCCTCTGGTACTGTTATCAGGAGACATGCTTGGCTTCGTGAGCAGAATTTACCAGAACAGGTTAAGGCTAAGCTGTTAGGTGCCCTTGTTTAGCATGATGTTTTATTTGGATCCAATGCTGAGGAGGTTATTAAAAAGATGGAAGAAAAAGCAAAATCTATGCAGACTGTTAAAGATTTTTTACAAGTTCAGCCTCCTAGATTTTCTAGAAATTGGCCCTCCAAAAATTGGTCTTTTCCCACGTCTGACAGGCCTCAAAGGGGAAGATATAGATGCTCCAGAGGTCGGGGGCAGGCTCAGGCCTCTTACAGGTCCAGACAATGGACTGCTTCTTCACCTAGAAGGGGAGAAGACGGACCTCAATCTCAAAAGAAGCAGACCCAATGACTCTCTCCGTTGGGCTACAGGTCCTCCTTGCCTGGAAGCCCCCTCTCGGAGGAAAACTTTCTCTTTTCTACCAAAATTGGACTCATATTACCCAGGACAAATGGGTTTTAGACGTGATTTTAAGAGGCTACAATTCCACTTTCATACTCTGCCAAGGTCTTCAGGCTGGCCGGATCTGCCAAAACATCAATGGTCAGAGGCCTTAAATCAAGTGGATGCCTTATTGGCCATGAAAGCCGTAGAACCTGTTCCACTTCCAGAGATGGGAAAAGGTTTTTACTCCAGACTATTTCTGGTCCCAAGGAAACAAAACTCATGGAGACCTATTCTGGACCTCTCAGTGTTAAATACCTTTCTGGAGATTCCAAAATTCAAGATGCTTACTCTGCAACAACTTCTTCCCATGCTCTCCCAGGATGCTTGGATGGTGACATTGGACTTGAAGGAAGCCTATTTACACATTCCCATCAGACAGGAACGCAGAAAATACCTCAGATTCAAGGCAGGTTCGAGACACTTTCAATTCTCTGTACTGCCCTTTGGCTTATCTACTGCGCCCAGAGTCTTCACCAAGTGTCTGGCTCCAGTAGTAGCTTATTGCAGACTCCAAGGAATTCAAATTTACCCCTACCTGGACGACTGCCTTATTCAGGCAGACAGCAAGGATCTTTTACTTCAACATCTGCAGTTTGTTCAGCGTCTTCTCCTACTACTGGGATTCTCAGTGAACACAAAAAAGTCACATTTGAGCCCCTCTCAACAAATTATCTTTTTGGGAGCTCTTCTAAATACAAGTTTACAAAGGGCCTTCCTTACTCCAGAAAAACAAGTACAGCTGGCATCAATTTTCAAAACCTTGGCTACTTTAACTCAGCTCACTGCAAGGAAATTCCTGCAGGCTTTGGGCTACATGGCTTCTTGCATCCTGTTGATTCCAAATGCAAGGCTTCATATGAGAAAACTTCAATGGTACCTAAAGAGTGTGTGGTCTCAGCATTACCACAGCCTGGAAACAATGATACCTCTGATTCCCTGCCTCCAAAAAAGAGTTCCTATGGTGGTCCAGGGCTTGTGCTTTAAACAAAGGGAATCCCTTTCATCTACCTCATCCTGCTCAGATCATAACCACAGATGCCTCGGATTATGCTTGGGGAGCTCATTACCTAAACAATTGCCAGCAGGGCTACTGGACAAAGAAGCATCTTACCTGGCACATCAACTTGAAGGAAATGTTGGCAGTCCAAAATGCTCTTCTAGCCTTCCAGAGTCTTTTGCAACCAGGCCATCTTCTGATTCGCACAGACAATACCACAGTCATGTGGTACATAAACAAGCAAGGGGGCTCTCACTCCTACCCCCTTTGCAGACTAGCCATGAGCCTATGGGACACAGCTCTAAATCTAAATCTGCATCTTCAAGCTCAATTCATTCCAGGAAAACAGAATCTCTTAGCAGACAGCCTAAGCAGAAATCTTTTGGATCCTCACGAATGGATGCTGGACCCCACCATATTCAGCAGGATTACAGCAGTTTGGGGAGTCCCTCAGATAGCTCTGTTTGCATCTCATCTCAACCATCAGCTGCCTCTCTTTTGCACCAAGTCCTTCCACAAAACAGCTTGGAAAGTGGATGCCCTGTCTTTCAGTTGGAGGAATCTCTCGGGATATGCCTTCCCTCCTCTTCTACCTCGGGTGTTACTGAAAATAAAACAGGACAAACCCAAGATTTTCATTTTGATAGCTCCAAATTGGCCTCGACAGTTTTGGTATCCAACTTTAAGACACCTGTTCTTGGAACCTCCATGGATTCTGCCTCTGTTCCCTTCTCTTCTGTCCCAGCATCAGGGTCAGATGTTTCACTCTCAAATCAAGACTCTTTGCCTGGCAGCTTGGCTTTACAAGGGCCTTTGACTCCTTCTGCTTTTCCCAAACAAGTTTTGGATGTTCTCTTAGAAGCTAGGCGTCCTAGCACTAGAAAATCCTATGCTTCTAAATGGAAAAGATTTTGTATTTGGATGCGGGACCGAGGTTCTAACCCTCTTTTGCCTGACATTTCTTCCATTCTACTTTACCTCTCAGACCTTTTTCTTAAAGGCCTCTCCTTTTCTTCCATTAAAATCCATGCTTCTGCTATCTCGGCTCATTACAACACTGATCCCCCCATTTTTTCTCACCAGCTGGTGAGACAATTCTTGAGAGGGGCTAAGAATTTAAGACCTCCCAGAACTCCTCCTGTTCCTGCTTGGGACCTTAATTATGTTTTGGAAAAACTAACTTTACCACCCTTTGAGCCTGCGGCTGCTTCGGATATCAAGTTTCTTTCCTGGAAGACAGCTATTTTATTAGCTTTGACTTCTGCCAGAAGGGTTTCTGAGTTGCAAGCTCTCATGGCTGTGGAACCATACCTTATTTTCCACCAAGACATAGTTGCCTTGAGGACCAATCCTACTTTTATGCCTAATGTGATTTCTAAAGTGGCTTTAAATCAGACTATTCACCTTCCTACTTTCTTTCCAAATCCTCAAAACAAAGGGGAAAGGATTTTGCATTCATTGGACGTACACAGACAACTAAGGTTTTACCTGGATAGAACTAAAGATTTCAGGAAATCTGATCAGTTGCTTATCTCTTATGCCTCTAGTTCTCTAGGCAAGGCTATCTCTAAACAAACTATTTCCAAATTGATTGCTCATGGGATAAGGTTTTGTTACTCTCACTTTGGGAAACAAATTCCAGGTACTGTTAGAAGTCATTCTACTAGAGCAGCTGCCACTTCAGCAGCTTTTCTCAGAGGAGTTCCTACCAAGGACATTTTGGAAGCTGCCACTTGGAGTTCAGTGCATACTTTCTCTAAGCAATATAATCTCCCTTTGTATTCTAAGTCTAGGCAGGTTTTGCCTCTGCTGTCTTGCAGGGTCTTCTGGCTGCCCCTTCTTCTGCATAACCTCCTCCCTCATCACAGCTTTGGGATTCCACCCTACAGTTATGACTGCAACAGTGAAACACGAAGAACATAGTACAGTTGTGTACACCTACCATAAATGTAGATGTTCGAGTGTCTTCACTGTTGCAGTCGGTGTTTCCCTCCCACCTATCCCCTCTTATCTTCCTCTTCTTTTGTGGTGTATTTGTGTTTCCTTTTGGACACCTTTTGGTTATTTTGGGGGACTTCTGACATCTGGGGCAAGAAAGACTGGAGAAGATGGCGTCGGCTGTCAGCTTTATATCCCTGCGTTCTGACGTCAGGGTGCTTGCTGGAACAGCTGACGCCGGACCCAGACTTTGGGATTCTGGCCGACCTCGGGCTGCCTGCCGGCAGGATCACCCAACAGTTATGACTGCAACAGTGAAGACACTCGAACATCTACATTTATGGTAGGTGTACACAACTGTACTTTATGCATTGCTAAGGTCCCAAAAACCCGCATGAGAATGTATATCTGAAATTCATAATGTTCCACTTGAGGAAGGGGTACCTGATGTTGCGTATTTTCATCCATTTCAACCTTTGGGTTGCTGAATCTGACTGGATCTGACCTCTGTGTCTTTTTTTTTTTGTTTTGAAGGTTATGGATCCAGGGCTCTGACTCTTCCCCTACCCATAATTCCCTCCACTCCACCTTAATACCCTAGATTTAATTTGCTGCCTGAAGCATCCATATGATTATCAGAGGGCTTTTTAGAATCTTTTTTCAGACTTTTTCTCCTCTCCTGTTGATAGTTTATACTCAGTAGTGTATAGTTGATGGAATTGTTGGTGGATAGTTTGTTTAAAAAATCCTTCTCTTTATGTGTGCATGCTATTTGAGCAGTAAGTAGTAAACCTTTGAAACTCTTTTTTATCTGTCTTAATGTATATTAAGTAGAGTGATGTCTTTCTTCATAATTAGTAACAAGTATTCTTTACAACATTGGTTGTGTGGCTTCTATTAATATTTTCTAAGAATATTTTCTATTGATTTTATAGAGGTTATTTCTATATCTTCCTGTATTTAGGATAGTGTGTATTCCTGGAATGGCAGAAAAAAAGTCATGGTTTTAAAAAGTGCTCGACCTGTGGGCACAAAATTCCCCCATAGGACCCACAGTCCTTGTGCATGGATTGGAAACACTGGAATAAAGTGGCAGCCACAAAAAAGGAGCTGTCTGAAGAAAGTTCTTCTGACAAGGATTGCAAACAGAAACTCATTCTACCCTGTCAGATGCCTTCTCAGCATCCAAACTTGATAGCAACAATGGCCTTTGGTAGAATTTAGCATCCTCAATGAGCAGCCCAGTCCTCATTGTCACAACCGCTGTCCTATCTGGAATAAAGCCTCTTTCTCCCCACTGTAGTTAATTTGGAACAATTACAGCCTATTTGCTAATACTGTCATGAATAATTTATAGGTGTGATTTAGATTAGATCTAGAATATAATGAAGTCAGCAAAGAAGGATTCCCTGCCTGGTTTGGGTAGTACCACTCTTATTGCTTCTTTCCATTAAGCAGCTGTGTGACTGTATTTGAGCATATAGTTGGGTAATTTGCTCAAATTTTGAACAAAATTATCCCTTCCATTTATAAATTTTCTATGACACATCAGATCTCAGAGTTTTACTCATAGCACGTGTGTTAAGCACTTCTCTGACCTTGCTTTGTGATCTGCATTGTTATCAACTGCTTATGCTGCTGATAAACTTCCGGCAAGTGCAAGTAATCAAGAAAACCCTTAATGTCAGCCAGATCCTGTGAATTCTGGGTTTTACATGCATAAAGGCAACTAAAAAAATGAAACAAAGGCTTCCAGTATTCCTACTGTGTCTGAGTGCCTTATAGTGGTAATGTGGTCCTGAAATAAACGATACCATCCTTTCCATCTCCTTTGTTCTCAGTTTTAATGCCAACAGTGTTTTGGAGGTGGGGGTAGCTACAAAATCTCTTGAGTCTTAACCTATACTTGGCTTACTCTGCCTTATGCATGAGAAAAGAATCCAAACTAGCCCTGATTTTACTCGTATCTTACAGTGCCCTTTTCACCTGTAGCTGTACCCCACAATGTAGTATTTGAGTCTGTAAGGTTGTAAGCCTGGTTTGTGCTGCTGATTGAGTGGCCTCCACATGCTTTGTCAAAAATAAAATGAGGGCCCTTTTAAATTTGTCCCCCTTATTAATTACATTTGGAGCCAGCCCATCACACAGCTCCTCACCCAAGTTGTTAAACAATTGCCCAATCACCCCATAAATTGCACACCCTTACAAGTATAGATAGCCTCCCTCCAGATGGCCCACAACTCTCTCACTGCTAGCCTGAAGTAAAATTGTAACGGCGCATTGTCCGATGCACAAATTGAATAAAACTCCATGTCAGCCAGAATATATCCATGTTCCTTTATAACAATTTGTCTATTCTCAAAAAGAGCCCATGTCTCTGGGAGCAGCATGTACAGGTATTATATGTAACTTCAACCTGCTATGGGGCATCCACCATTCCCAGCTTCCTTAAGGTCTTGTTGACTGTTCTTGCCACTGTATTAACAATGTATGGCCTCTGCCCAAATGCACTTTATCCACTGCTAGAATAATGTTACAGAATCCACTCCCCCATGTACACATGCCCTCATGGACAGTGGACAGCAATCCATTCCTCCATAAGCTGGGAGAGTACTGAGGGGCTACAGCTTTATGGGGGATGTAGGATGTAAACATTATTAAGTGTAATCAAGCCCCCTTACAGAGTATCCTTTAACATATGTCTCCCATCCTCATCTGCACTGCTGTGACTGCTGAAAAGATTTATCTATGCAGATTAGAGTGTAAACTCCATGCCGTCAGCCTTCCAGGTAGAAGGATCCCATACCAGCCCTGTGAAGATCCCCCAGTCAACTTTTGCTCCTCAACATGCATATGTATTTCTGTAAAGAAATAGAAAATGTGGCCTGTGCTGTAATATATAGGTGAGGACTCTAGCCCTCTTACTTTCATTGAGAAGGTCATTAATATTCCAAAACAAGAGTGTGTATTTAGTCATAGCACAACTGCAGTAAATATTACACAATGCCCTTGATTGTATGCCTGCATAACCACTAAATACTTGCAAAATTGTAGTAAAGAGAGCATAAATGGGGAACTGTACCTTCATACATGCAAGTAAGAAAGACTTATGCAATGTATGTGTTCTCCGCAATAGCCATTAAAACACCCCTTATAACACAATAAGTATATAATTTCTAATTTGTGACTCGAGTAGGGTTGGCAGAGGCATAACTACTCCAGAACCTAAGCAGCATAGTGTCACACATGGTAGAGTCACTGATGTCCTTCAAGGATGCAACTGCAGTCCTGACATATGGGTTGTCCTGCCTCAGGCAGCCCTTCGGTCGGCCGGATTCCAAAGTCTGGGTCCGGCGTCGGCTGATGTCGCCCTTTCCCCGACGTCAGAGCACCTGGGGTATAAAAGCGTCAGCCGACGCCATCTTCTGCAGTCTTTCTTGCTGCGCGGCGCCCGAAGCAGAAGCAGTTCGCAAGTGCCGGTCGGCCAGCTCCTGTGTTTTCAGCTACTGAAGTCTTCAAAAAAGCTAAGTACCCCGTTGGGGACCTTTTCTTGCCTCAGCCAATGTCAGATAAAACTGTAAAAGTTAATAATTGTTTAACTTGTGGGAAACAAATACCTCATAAGGATTTCCACTCTTACTGCTTACCCTGCCTAGGCCCAGAACACAATGTCTCGGCCTGTACAGCGTGTGCGTCTTTTAATAAACGCACTTTTAGGCGTCGGTCAGAGTTTGCACAGGATTATTTTGGGGAAGATTTCTGTTATATCATGCCGTCGGAGCTTCCGACAGCACATTTACCTAAAAAATGGAAGGATAAGGACCGACACCTGCGGTCCGCGGTCTCGGCCGACACCACGCTTAGGCCTACCACGAGTGTCTCGGTCTCTTCTGAGCCGGTTTCACAACCGCTACAGACCGACGACACCGCCACCGATTGCCGGTACTGGAGGCCAGCTCGGTGCCGGTTTCTGTTCTCCCCTCTGAGACCGTAGCCCAGGATATTTCTGACACCATTTCAGTGGATAAGACTACTCCAGCACATGGGGCTGCCAGGCCTCCAGTGTCTATGTCCATTAAGGCCTACACACATGCTAAGGCTGCCAAACAGGCTAAGTCTCTCCCTCCAAGATCTGTTTCTCTGGGATCCACTTCTGGTTCTCAAATTTTAAGTTTAGCTGAGGACCTTATTTCTTTAATTAGGGGTTCTCAGCCACATCCAGATAGAGGCTCTCAGCCGCCTTTTGTCAAGAGGCCTAGGGTTGAGCAGGTAGATCCCCAGTCCTCCGATGAGGCCTCAGGTGAGTCTGCACATTCAGACTACCAGGAGGAGGCCTTCCCGGCCTACGAGGATTCTGATGCGGAGGAATCCATTCCCTCTGCTTCTCCTCCTGAGGAGTTTTCCTTTGGGGAAACGCTTCATTCCATGAGGGAACACTTCAAATGGCAAGGCCAAGAATACTCAGATTCTAGTAAAAGGTTAAGGGAATTTTTAAAGCTACCTCAGCATAGACCCTTAGCTATTCCTCCAGTTTTAAATGTTTTAGATGATGTGTACTTAGAATCTAGTGTTTCCCCTGACTCCCTCCCCCCTGCTCCTGTCAAGCCAGACAGATATACAGGGTCCCAGACACGCATCAATTTCTGTACAAGGGCCATACTGCTGACCCTGAAACTATTTTTCAGGGGCCTAAAGGGGTTTCCTCCACTACTGCTAAGAATCCACTTCCTTCGGAAAGAGATTCTAGGGCTTTAGAAAGGTGCGGCAAGAAAGTATATACATCTTCCACCCTTTCTATGTGAGCATTAAATTGTCAATTTCATATGATTCAGTATCAGGAATACATGTTGGATGACTTGCAGAATGAATTGGCTTCCTCTGAACCATTAGATAGAAAGGGGTTACAGGAATTGGTTCATAATACTCAGCAGGTTAGCAACCATTTCCTTCAGTGTGGATATGATGCATTGGAAGCTTCATGTAGAGCAGCAATGACAGGTGCGGTCATACGCAGACATGCTTGGTTAAAGGAACAAACATTGCCAGACCATGTGAAAATTAAGCTTTTGGACGCACCACTAGAGAAACATAAGCTATTTGGTGCTACTGCACAAGAGGTTTTAAAGAAAATAGAGGAAAAGGCAAAATCAGTGCAAACAGTCAAAGATTTCCTCCAGGTACAGCCTCCAAGATTCAGCAGGAATTGGCCTTCTAAGCATTGGTCCTTTCCAGACACAGACAAATTTCAAAGAGGCAAAAACAGATGTGGCAGAGGTAGAGGGCAAACTCGAGGCTCCTACAGAGGACGCCAATGGCAGCCTCCGAACCAGAGAGGTGGGGCAGGACCTTCCACTGCTCCGCAGGGACAATCTCAATGACTTAACTTTGACTCCGCCATCCAGGGCTCAATTAGAAGCACCTTTGGGCGGAAAATTATCTTTATTCTCACAAAATTGGCACAATATTACAAAGGACAAATGGATACTTGACATAATAGACAAAGGATACAGATTCCATTTTCATACACTACCAACAAGACATGGCAGGCCAAACCTGCCACCAAATCAAAGGGCAGAGGCACTCAAACAAATAACAAACCTACTTCAATTAAGAGCAATAGAGAAGGTTCCTTCTGCAGAACAAGGCCAAGGATTTTATTCAAGACTGTTCCTTGTTCCAAGAAAAGAAAACCAATGGAGACCCATTCTGGACTTGTCCGCACTGAATACTTACCTTATTGTGCCAAAATTCAAAATGCTGACTTTACAGCAACTCCTTCCCATGCTGGGCAAGGGGTCTTGGCTGGAAACTCTGGACCTCAAGGAGGCATACCTGCATGTCCCAATCAGACAAAGTTGCAGAAGATACCTCAGATTTATTGCAGGCTCAGAGCATTATCAATTCTCAGCATTGCCCTTTGGCTTATCTACTGCGCCCAGAGTGTTCACAAAATGCCTGGCATCAGTAATTGCACATTGCAGACTCCAGGGGATACAAATATACCCTTACCTGGACGACTGCCTTATACAAGCGGACAGCCAACAAGCCTTGTTAAAAAACTTGGACTATGTCATTCACCTACTGCAGGCCTTGGGATACACAGTCAATATTCAGAAATCAAGTCTTGTACCATCCCAAGAAATACCTTTCCTGGGTGCCACACTGGACACAAACACCCAGATGGCGTTTCTGACAAAAACAAAAACAATTACCAGAATACTTCAGAAAATTAGCAACACACACCCAGATGACTGCAAGGAAAATCCTGCAGGCCCTGGGTTTCATGGCATCTTGCATTCTTCTGATTCCACACACAAGGCTGCATATGAGGAAACTACAATGGTATCTAAAAAGTCTATGGTCTCGACACAGCCACAGCCTGGAAGCATTGATCCCACTCATTCCATGCCTTCAAAAGGAATTTCTGTGGTGGGCTCAAGCAAGCCAGATAAACAAAGGTATGCCTTTCAGCAAGCCTCATACAAGTCAAACCATAACAACAGACGCCTCAGACCATGGATGGGGGGGGCGCACATGGAGGGCAGATGCATTCAAGGACAATGGACACAAAAAGAAAAGCACTTGCACATCAACCAAAAAGAAATGCTGGCAGTGATGCATGCAATCAAGGCCTTCGAAAAGTTCATGCATCAGGGCCATCTACTAATAAAGACAGACAATACCACAGTTATGTGGTACATAAACAAGCAAGGAGGTACCCATTCCTACCCTCTTTGCAGACTGGCAATGAATCTCTGGGATATTTGCCTACAATTGAAAATAGAGCTACAATCCCAGTTTGTACCAGGGAAGGACAATGTTCTGGCGGACAGCCTAAGCAGAAACATCATGGATCCACACGAATGGATGTTGCATCCAGACATTTTCTTACAAATAACTCAAGCATGGGGAAGGCCGGACATAGATCTTTTTGCCTCCCATCTCAATCACCATCTGAAAAAGTTTTGCACAAGGACATACCATCCTCAAGCATGGAAGGTGGACGCTCTCTCCTTCAGTTGGAACTCTCTAACACTATATGCCTTCCCACCTCTTCCTTTGATGACCAAGGTGTTACTAAAGATCAAGACAGAGCAACTGAAAGTCATACTGATAGCTCCAGACTGGCCAAGACAACACTGGTACCCACTGCTACGGTGCTTGACACACACCAATCCGTGGCTCCTTCCTCAAAGGCCACTTCTTCTGACACAGCACAATTACAGGCCACTACACCCCAGCTTGAAAACATTGAAGCTGACAGCTTGGAAGATTCCATGACTATTCCTCAGGATACACTTTCCAAAAGGGTAAAAGATATCATCCTGGAGGCGCGCAGACCTTCCACTAGAAAAACATACTCAGCAAAATGGAAGAGATTTCTTATCTGGAACAGCAAAAATGGTCAAGACCCATCAGTGATGAGCATTCCACAGATCCTAGAATATTTGGCTGAAATGCTCCACAATGGCCTTTCATATTCTTCCATAAAAATACATGCTTCAGCAATATCTGCCAAATATAACACTGATCCGCCTGTATTTTCTCACCCATTGCTAAGACAGTTTCTAAGAGGTATAAAGAACATCAACCCTCCAAGGAAACCACCAGTGCCTGCATGGGACCTCAACTTCATGCTGGAAAAATTAACTCTTCCTCCCTTTGAACCAGCAGCATCTTCAGAGTTGAAATTTCTGTCTTGGAAGACAGCTTTCCTTCTGGCAGTAACCTCAGCAAGAAGAGTCTCTGAGCTACAGGCCCTTATGGCAGTATAACCATTTCTCATTTTTCATCAGGACAGAGTTTCTTTGAGAACCAATCCGTCATTCATGCCAAAGGTGGTATCCAGGGTGTCCCTGAATCAAGCTATTCACCTGCCTACCTTCTTTCCCAATCCTCAAAATAAAGGAGAGAGACTTCTGCACACCTTGGACATACACAGACAGTTGCGCTACTACTTGGACAGAACAAAGTCTTTCAGAAAATCTGCCCAGCTTTTTGTAGCTTGCGCTGCTGGATTGCAGGGAAAAGCAATTTCCAAACAGACAATTTCTAAATGGATTGGAAATTGCATTCAATTCTGCTACTCTTTTCATGGAAAAACTGTGCCAGCTGACATCAGGCCACATTCCACCAGAGCTACAGCCACCTCCACAGCCTTTTTAAGAGGAGTGGCAACAAAGGACATTTTAGAAGCTGCTACATGGAGCTCCGTGCATACATTTTCCAAACATTACAACCTGCCTTTATATTCCAGATCCAGAGCAGGGTTTGCTTCTGCAGTCCTGCAGGGCATTTTAGCTACACCATCTTTGTCTTAGTGCCTACCACCCCAGGTTGGCTATGGTATTCAACCCATATGTCAGGACTGCAGTTGCATCCTTGAAGGACATAGTACAGTTTTGTACCTACCATAAATGTAGATGTCCGATAGGTATGCAACTGCAGTCAGGTTTTCCCTCCCACCTACCCCTCTGTGGTATTCTTTTGGGTTTCTACCCCTCATTTTAGCTACCTGGGGTAATCTTTTATGGTGTATTTGTTTTTATGTTGTTGTACTTGTCTGGAATTTTTTCTATTTTCAAAATTTAGCCTTCCTTAGAGGGCACCTGGCATCTGGGGCAAGAAACACTGAAGAAGATGGCGTCGGCTGATGCTTTTATACCCCAGGCTCTGGCGTCGGGAAAGGCGACATCAGCCGCCGGACCCAGACTTTGGAATCCGGCCGACCGAAGGGCTGCCTGAGGCAGGACAACCCATATGTCAGGACTGCAGTTGCATACCTATCGGACATCTACATTTATGGTAGGTACAAAACTGTACTTTATCTGCCTTGCTTCTGTTTAATATTGGAAAATATAGCCCTCTAATGTATTGCAGTAAACCCCCCCCCCCCACCACGCCCAATGTCAAAAATGCCAACCATGTACTACAGTAATAGCACAAAGTCATTTCTTTGAACCTGTAGTCCCTTATAAAATGATGGATCAGTCCAGCATTTGAAATATTACTATGCTTTCACCTACCCTGGTAAACTTTAATAGTGTACATTTTGCCACAGAGGCTGCTTGTGTTCTTAATTCAGGAAGCCTCTTGAGCAAATACAGTTCAGTAATTAAAAAGTTACGACTCACCCCAGCTACCAACCTTAAATGCCAGGCGCTTCTGTCACTGTCTTAGCTGCTTTGTGCTTGCCTTCTGCCTTTATAGCATTTTGCTTATAAATATTAGTAATGGAGCCAGAGTTCTCCCTCTGCTCATACCTGCTACCAGATGGCCATCCTCAGATTGCATCTCTTCATTAACAGAAGCACCTGTGTTATTAAATTGCTGGTTTACCCTAATCTTCTTCTGAAATTGTATAAGAAGGGACATTCAGGAGGAATAGTCTGTGTTGCTGGGTAGATAAATTCTGTATTTCCAGTCTTTGAGCTGTCATAATGAAATTGGAGGATATCAGAACCTAGTCCCCTGCTCCTTCATGTTGAGAGGCATCAGTTGAGGTGGTTTGAGCACCTTGTAGTGCTGTTGCATAAACATCTCCTACCAGCATACAGCACAACCTGCTGGCCGTAGGCTCCAGGGGCTAAACTTGGATCCCCACAGAATGAGCTGGAAAATGCTGATGAGTCTAGGGATGTCTGGTCTACCTTGTTCAGCTTGCTAGAACTACAATCCTCATTGGGACAAGTGGCCTAGAAAATGATGATGATAATGGAACTTTAAAGACTTGATAAAAGAAATCTTGAGCGTTTTTTTACAACTACTTGGTATGGAATGTTTCAAAGAGGCTATGGTTTTTGAGCCTCTCTTCTTGCCTGTGTAGTATGGTGTGTAATTGGTTATTATCAGATGCTTAGCTGTCGTTTTATCTGAGGATGTTTTAATACTAGTAAGAGGCCACTGATTAGTAAGAAGATATAAAGATGTTTCCAGAAAAAAAAATCTGAGCTTGAGACTGTTTAAAGCTCCAGATAGAATATTGTTAGAGCTTACACAAAGCATGATCAGACAAGCATTCTTTGAGTGCTGTACAATTCAAAGCAAGTAAAAATGCACCGAGATGCATAGATAAAGTAGCAATGACACCATCTATTAGAATACAATATCTGTAGTGTCTGCTTGCAGTATACCTCAGATTTCGTTTTATTAAAGTAAACTTTTACATAAACAGCATCACCAAATGAGTACTCTCTAATGTTTTAATCCGCCACCTTTAAAGACTGTTAGATAATTCAGAGAATAGGAGCAAACAATAAATTACCCTGTTTGTTTATTTCATTCTTAGCACATATTTAAAGTAACTTGCAAATGTTTCTATATACAGTGCTGGGTCTACTTTCATTCATCGAAAGTACACCCTACTGAAACTGAAAAAGCCGAGTCTGTTTCAACGAAAGTGCAATTTCACGAAAATGCACTTTCACAAAACACACATTACCGAAGCACGTAATAATGAAAATAAATCCTAGCACATTTCTGCAGGGGGACAAGCCCCCGTGCACCCCTCACATCCCCGCTGATTACATATACTAACTCCCAAGATCGCACTACAGTGGGGAGTAGGGTGCATTTCCTTATTCACATTGTACCGCGATCTACATAACCAAGCAGCAAATGCTCTACATCTTCCACTCCTGTACCTTACCTGTCATTCCACAAGATCCCCGAATCACCAGACCTAATTCAGTAATGTCTGTTTCTCGAAAATGAACATTCACTGAAACAGAGTCTGCTTTTTTTTAGTTTTGGTAGGGTGTACTTTCAATGAACGAAACTAGACCCACAGTGCTGCATTTAATGAGTCAAGTGCTACAATGGATTTTCCTGCTTGCTATTCCTTACTTTTCTGGGCCACTTTTTAATAAAAAAGGTTCATAAACTTTTTATTAAACCACAGCCCCCCAAAATGATCTTTTCCAGTCGTAATATTGCCATAGGGTAACATGAGCTACCTCCATACACTTTAGGGCACCTTCACAAATGCACAGTGGTACACCCATTAAAGTCTATGGATGCAACAGACACTTTTCCTGTACCAATGTCACTGAGATTAAAGTTAATTGTTTTTCCTCAGTGACATCAGTAGAGGGAAACTGCAAATTTTAAAATTAATTTTATATATAAATGTAATGATCAGAATGTTTCATGATGGGGGAAGCTCTGTTATGGGGGGTGGTTATGCATTGCATGCTGTAGTGCTAAGGTACATTTCAGAATATCTGTAAATTCACTTTAATGCTGTTGGAAGATTTCTTTAAAAAAAAAAAATTCTAACTCTAGGGAGTCTGTGCCAGTAAGTGATAGCACTGCTAATAGGGTACTACAAACCAAACACTAGTAGAACTGATTTAAATGAACTTTGAAAAGGAAAAGCACATAAGCAGCAGGTAATGACTCTGTGGTGTGGCAGAGGGCAGTAGGTACAGGAACTGTTAATCCACTTTTATACTTGAAGCATTCATTTATGATGATTTTGCATTTCAGTTTAATGCGTGAGATGAATTTATTGGGTCCAGTGTAACTAACATATTTGCTAACATACTTGAAACATTAACATATGATGTTTTTATGTTAATTTCCTGCATTAGGTTTTATCTGGGCTTATTGTAGCCAGCTTTTTAGTCTACCATGTATCAACTTCAGTCAGTCCAACAGTACTGATGTTCTTCGTGCTTCACTGTTGCAGTCATCACATTTAGGTTATCCCTAACAGGGTATCCATTGGCCGGCCCGAATACCAGAGACTTAGTATTTGTGCATCGGTTGCTGTCGCTTGAGGCCAGACATCAGGTCGTCAGTGGTATAAAGTAAGACAGCTGACTGCATTGCATCAGTCTTTCTTGCCATGGAGCTCGAAGCAGAAGCAGTTCGTATGAGTGCCGGTCGGCCGCTACCTGAGTTTCGTTTCCGAATTGAAGTTGGTCATTTAAAGCTAAGTACCCCATTGGGGATCCTTTTTTCTTGCACTAACCGATGTCAGAAAAAGGTGATAATTGCCTTGCCTGTGGAAAGCAAATACCACACCGAGAATTCCACTCTTACTGTGTCACTTGTCTCGGCCCAGACCACAACGTCCCCTGTTGTCACTTCTGTGCTTTTAACGCCAGAACTATCTGTTGTTGGGCCCTTATTGTAGCCAGATATTTTCGTTTACAGTCCTCTAATTTCGATATGGCTTCGTAAGCTATCCGACAGCAGATCTTCTGAAAAAACGTAAAGATAAAGACAGAGACAGACCGCACATGTCCAAACCTTCCGAAGACGTTTCCGTTAAGCTAGTCATCAGTACTCTGGTACTCGGGTGTTTTTGCAGCCCCTGATGCCCACTTCAGTTAAGGATCCTGCGGTCCTGTCTACCTTGGATGGGTCCGGAGCAGCTGAGCAGGCACTGACTTTTGAAGAGGTCCTTCTCACCACCGAATCTTGACACAAACAGACATCTTCTTTCGCAACTACTGTTTGTTCGAAAACAACTGAGTTTCTTAGGTCCAGGGCTCAAACCACACCCAAGAAAATGACTACCCACTCTCAGGCGCCTGCTACCTTGCCTCAGTCTCAAATGCTTATAATGGCAGAAGACCTTATCATGTTGATCACAGGAAGCCAAGCTACCCCCTCAAAAAGAAAAAGATCTGTCCCCAGTAGTTTTCTCTGAACAAGAGTCAGATGAATCTGATGCATCTGACTATGAACACATGCAGCCCATCTCCACTTATGAGGATTCTGATGCAGAGGAATTTAATTCCTTCAGCCTCTCCCCCAGAGGATTTTTCCTTTGGGGAAACCCTGCATACTTTAAGGGAGCATTTCCAGTGGGAGGGTCAGGACTACCCTCAGTCTAAAAAGAGACTCGGGGAATTCCTAGATCTTCTGCAACACAGACCCTTGGCCATCCCCCCAGTCCTAGATGTGGTGGATGATGTTTTCCTTGAATTCAGCTTGACTCCTGATGCCCTACCTCCTGCTCCTAGAAAACCAGACCAGTATTACAGAGTCCCTGACTTACACAAATATCTTTTTAAAAATCCAACAGCTGACCCTGAGATCATTTCTCAAGGGCCAAAAGGGATTAAAGCAACCTCTGCTAAGAATCCCATCCCCTCAGACAGGGATTTCTGGGCGACAGATGGGGTAAAAAGGTATACACCTCGGCTACTCTTGCTATCAGGGCACTAAATTGTCACTTCCATATGCTTAAATATCAGCAAAATACCTTGGAATTCCTTAAACAAAAAATGTCCTCCTTTCCTGCTTGGGCAGAATGTAAAGATTTACAAGACTTAATGCATTCTGCAAGTCAGGTATTTAAACACACCTTGCACTGTGGTTTTGATGCCCTAGAAGCTTCTTGCAGGGCAGCGGTCACTGGATCTATCATTAGAAGACATGCGTGGCTGAAGAAATAACCCATACCAGACGATGTCAAATCACCCTTGCACAAAGATAACTTATTTGGCAGTAAGGCAGAAGAGGTCTTAAAAAAGATGGAAGAAAAAGCAAAATGTATGCAAACAGTTAAAGATTTCTTACAGGTCCAGCCCCCTAGGTTTAGCAGGCATTTTCCCTCCAAGCACTGGTCCTTTCCTGCTCCGAGTAAACAGGCCCAGCCTAGGTCCCATGGAAGCAGACCCCCCCCCCTCCCCAGCCCCAGGGAATGCAGAGATCTAAGCAGTCGACTACCTCCACTTCAAAACCAGGGAGTTGTAAGCCACCCCCTTATGGTAAGAACTTGCAATGACTCACCTCCTCCCGACTTCCCCTCTGCCCACCTTCACGTACCCTTAGGAGGAAAACTCTCCTTTCTCTCAAGCACCTGGGCCACCGTTACCAAGGACCACTGGATTCTGAACATTGTGTCTCAGGGATACAAATTCCTCCTTCCACAACCTTCCAACCCCAAAAGGGTTCCCAGATCTACCACCAAATCAGTGGGCAGAGGCTCAAAAGCAAATCCATTCCCTGCTCTCTTTGAGGGCAGTAGAGCACGTTCCTGCAGAACAGATAGGCCAAGGCTTCTACTCCAGACTTTTTCTGGAAACCAGAAAAGAGGGCACATGGTGCCCCATCCTTAATCTATCCATTCTAAACACCTTCCTGGTGATCCCAAAGTGCTCACCCCCCAGCAGCTGCTACCCATGCTGTCCAAGGATGCTTGGCTAGCCACCCTGGATCTAAAAGAGCCCTGCCTCCACATTCCTATTATGGAATCATGCAGAAAATGTCTTCCACTTTAGGGCAGGATCTCAACACTTTCAGTTCTCTCCACTTTCCTTTGGCTTATCTACTGCTCCCAGAGTTTTCACAAAATGCCTGGCTCCGGCCATTGCCTTTTGCAGACAAAGAAATATTCAAATTTACTGCTACTTAGACGACTGCCTTATTCAGGCAGACAGCCAGGAAAAGCTGCTCAAACACCTGGCCTTTGTAAAGAGCCTTCTAACCTCCCTCGGGTACACAAGCAACGAAAAGAAATCAAAACAGGTGCCCACCCAAAGGATCTTCCTGGGAGTGAGTCTGGACACAGCATCCCAGATGGCATACCTTACACCAGAGAAACAAATTTTCCTGCCAGCCTACTTCTCTCAACTGGCCACCAGGCCCCAGCTTTCTGCAAGGAAAATCCTGCAAGCTCTGGGGTTCATGGCATCTTGCATACTCCCCATTCTATATGCCAGACTGCATATGAGGAAACTTCAGTGGTACCTAAAGAGCCTTTGGTGTCAACACTCTCAAGACCTGGAAACTCTTCTACCAATAATTCCTTGCCTCAGAAAGGAATTTCTTTGGTGGGCAACAGCATGCTCCCACAACAAGGGACTTCCCTTCTTCTCACACCCTGCCACCCAGACCCTCACCACAGATGCATCAGACTATGCCTGGGGTGCACACCTGGATGGCAGGTGCATACAGGGCCAATGGAGCCCATAGCAAATCCCCCTGCATATCAGTCAAAAAGATGATGGCTGTGCAGCACTCCTTGATAGCTTTCAAACCCCTTCTCTCTTCAGGCGTTCTCCTGCTCAAAACAGACAACACCACTGTGATGTGGTACATCAACAAGCAGGGAGGGACTCGCTCCTACCCTCTCCTCTCCAAATCCAGGGCAGGGTTTGCCTGTGCAGTCTTGCAGGGC
This sequence comes from Protopterus annectens, assembly GCF_019279795.1. NCBI lineage: Eukaryota > Metazoa > Chordata > Ceratodontiformes > Protopteridae > Protopterus > Protopterus annectens. The sequence continues at coordinate 364,405,020 of NC_056740.1, forward strand.
GTCCTAGCCAACCCCTAGCTTCCTTGATTGCCTCCACCCATTTCCTCAGCTTTGGGAATCTACCCAAATGTGATGACTGCAGCAGTGAAATATGAAGAACACAGTACAGTTGTGTACACTTACCATAAATGTAGATTTCTGAGTGTATTCACTGCTGCAGTCCCGGTTTCTCTACCTCCATCCTTCTTTTTTCTTTTTCTCTTTTTACCATTCTTCCTTGTTGTTCTCCTTACCTTACAAGGGACATATTAGTATTTATTTTCCACTTGTGGGGCTCTTCAACCAGAACCTGGCCTTCTACTTTGGGAGCTCTAACAGGTTAGGGCATGAAAAACTGATGCAATGGTGTCGGCTGCCTTACTTTATACCACTGATGACCTGACGTCAGTCCTCAAGTGACCGCAACTGACGCAGAAATACTATGTCTCTGGTATTCAGGCCGGCTGAGGACTACCCTGGCAGGGATAACCCAAATGTGAGGACTGCAACAGTGAATACACTCGAACATCTACATTTATGGTAAGTGTACACACCTGTACTTTCTCCAGAACAGCAAGCTTCTGCCTTCTCTACTTTACTACTCACTAAATGGGATTCATTTCTGATGAAAATCCCTAATGTCCATGACTGCAACACTTCCAGACATTTGCAGCTCCTCTTAAGAAGAGAGCGACACATTCCAGTTTCTCTCACCCCCCCATAACATAGTTATACTTAGTTATATTACCTGTCTTATCTCTTTAACCGAAATAGTATTTTCCTCTGTTTTAATCCTTATTGATAATATTTAATACTGACCAATATTATAAATGTGTACACCAGTTTGTTGTAAAAGTACGGCTTACAGTGCTTTTGTGAACTGAATATTGATATATATGCCATTATCTCATTTGAGACAGAAATTGATACATGCTCAGTGCTATACTTCCTATTTTTTTTCCTTTTTCTGGTAAACTTGTACTTTGTATTGTACATTAGAAATGTACACACTGTCATGCTCTTACACTGTTGTTCTCCTGGGCTGTGGCTGAACTGGTTCCGTTTGGAGTCTGTCCATTACCCCAGTTAACAAAGTAAAGAAATTTTTAAAAAATCCCTTCTGCTTATTAGAGTAGCAGCCTCCCTGTACTTAAGGTTCCTTAATGCCCAGAGGTTGCTTATCATTTTAAACCATTTCATGTTTTGACTGCATACAAAGAACAAAAGATAAAGATGTGCCTTTTTTTCTTGCAGATTATAAGAAGATACAGTGACTTTGATGTACTGAATAACAACCTACTGGTAAGAACTTTTGAGTTGGTAATTTGTTGTTATGATTGTGACATACTGTTTGAGTTGTTTGTGATCATTATACTAGTGCAGTGGTTTTGATATTACTGCCACCCTATTATAATTCTACCCAAATGTTTGGTGGAGGCTTGATTATAATGTCAGTCTGCTACCCTAGGCCACCTCACAGAATTAACATTTCAAGCCATCAGATATCAATTCTAGGTGAACCAACATTCTAAAGTGATAAGTTGCTACAGTGCCACCTGGCAGTTTTAGGCATGCCTTTTTGTGCAGCAGTATGTCGGCTAGCTGTTTTTGCATCATACTTTTGGGATAGGAAGTGACAGCCTGCCATAATATAATCTTGGAATCCATTTGTTTATTTCCTCTGTTGACCTGGTTAGCTACTACTGTGAAGTATATATTTATAGAGGGGCAGAAACTCCATTATGTAATGCAAATTACATAAAAACTAAACTTGCACAGTTTTTAAACAGACTTCCTACTTGGCTGTAGTTTATCACACACTCTGTCACCATACCATGACAATAGAGAGAATCCACAATAACAAAATACCCAAGGTTAAAAATAAAACAAGCCAGACTTTGAAACCCATTGGATTACTTCACTATGTATACAATAAACACATTACTTAATGTACTTGGCAAGAACTTTGTGAAAATGACATACCTATCTGGAGCCAACATTGGGTACATCTTAACTGTGTCAAAAAGAATTAAAGGTAATTGTGACATTGTTTTTGATTATGTTGGAGTAAACAGTCAAAGAAGGTCCATTACCTTGGGTATATGACATGACATGGTAGGATTGTCAAACATCTGCTTATCAGACCCCTACAGTCACAGTGTATGATACCCGAATATCAAAACAGAACATGCTGTGTAATATGCATGGGATATAGTACCTGTCAGTCTGGACTGAGATGTTCAGTAAGAAAAAGTGCTTTGCACCAGTGGGCTTCAAAATCCCTCTTCTGTGGGTGTGTAGGTCCTGAACAGGAAGTTTTTCTATTTTCACAGTGTCTTTTTAGATGTCTTCAAATTAAAAAAGAAAAAAAATAGAAGAAGAAAAGAAAAAATATAAATGTGGACAAGATTAAAAAAGTCAGAGGTAAAGGTAGCTTTACTAGATGCTAGAAATCTCAGTATCAAAATGTGCGATTTAAAGTTTTTATTTGCTCTGAGAATATTGATATTCATACCCTTATTGAAAGATGGTGTAAAGATGTACAGTACATATCTCAAATTATAGGGAATACCTGTTTTCATTGCCGTAGGCTTTAAGATAGATGACAGCATCACAGTATTTGTAAAGGAATATCTGAAAGACAGACCTCAGGAAAACAGACCCAGAGTAGAAAGTATTTCTAAAAATGTAAGGGCTGTATGGGGCATTAAAGTGTGAAGAAAAATTAGTTTGATGGAATACATGAAAACAAGATGATGGAGTGGACTGGTTTTGCAAAAGACACTTTGGAAATAGCTCAGAGAAATAACTGCAGTTTCAGAAGTTAAGTATGGGAAACCAAGATCCGTGTTTGTAGAATTTCTGACTTGATATGAAAAAGAGAAGATATTGTTAAAGTTGTATCTACCAGGTAGAAAATTTTCCGTGATGGGAAGACGTGTAGTTGTATAACCTCACTTCTCTGAGGTGTCACCCAAACCTCTCATTTCCCATTTTTTCCACATGAGGTCAGGGTGTTGGATAAACCTTTTTGTCACCTGTCTCTCTCTTGAGCACCTTGTAGTTCTGTTGCATAAACATCTCCTACCAGCATACAGCACAGCCTGATGGCAGTAGGCTCCAGGGGCAAAACATGGATCCCCACAGAATGAGCTGGAGACTGTTGATGGGTCTAGAGAAGTCTTCTCAGACTGTCACAGGTCTTTCACACAATCCATCCATCCCTTTGCTGGAGTCCTTGTTTACCATTGCCTTCTGCCTGTCCCTCCCAAATCCTTTTTGCCAAATTGTATTCTGCTTTCTTTCACATATGCCCAAACCACTGTGATCTGTTTCTTTAACCTTCTATGCAACTAGTGCTACTTTGGCTTCTGCTCTGATAATAGTTACATGTTCTTCTATTCTATTCTATTGCAATATTCCTAATATGAGGGATTCCTACGAAGGGTGGCTTGACCTCCAGCCAGTATACCAAAGCCTTTTACTGCCTAAGGTACACTGTACATAGTACGCATGCTCCTCGCGTACGTAGGGCATAAAAGCGACATCCGAACGTACCATCCTCAGAACTTCTGTGCTGCTAGTCTGAATGCCATCTTCGATCGTCTCTCTCTGTTTGCCGGAGTTGTTTGCTGGTATATCAAGCCATTCAAATAAGTGCCCCATTGGGGTTTTCTTTTCTTATTTACTGCTGTTTTTTGTTGTGGGGTCTTTATATGTCATCTAGAAAAGGCAAATGCCACTGTGGAAGACAAATTCCGCATAAAGATAGTCACATGCAGTGCTTGCTTTGCTTAGGGCCTACTTACAATCACAAAACTTGCAGTATTTATTAAATATTTATTTACTGATCACATCGGACTGGGACAGAACCCATTTTCAGAGGATGCCCGGGGAGAAATGCTCCAAACAAATGTCTTTGGTATGTGGCAGGAAACTGGAGCACCCAGAGGAAACCCACACAAATTCAGGGAGGACATGCATACTCCACACAGGAGACACCCAGCCAAGAATCGAACCGAAGAACCTCATGCTATGAGGTGACAGTACTAACTGCTGCATCACTGCGCCACACCCAAATTTTTATTTGTTACAACTGGAATTTCCACAACTTACTCGTATTCCTCCTGTTCTCTCTACTTTGGAGAGTGCTTTTGTCACAGCTTGCAATTTCCCTGACAGTGGCTTGGTGCCCCACAAAAGGTAGACTGCATAAGGTGTCTCAATCGTTTAAGCTTTTATATATTCAAGCCGTATCAGATCTGGCAGATATTGCTTTAGTGAATCCAACTGCTGCTAAACAATTGGTTAATGTTCATTTCTTTCCTTTTGACAAGGATGGGAAGGTTTTTAATAGATATGGGGGGAAAGTATATTCTTCGGAACACTCGTTTTTAGAATTTGCAACTCTCAAGCTCAAATGTTGAGGTTCATACTTGCCTCGTGAAAATATGAGGAACGTTTTAGCATCTGTTTACTCTCTAGGAAAAGTCTGTTTTGTGTAACTTGGTTTCTCGATTGGCTACCTACTGTTGAAATGTTCACAGAATTCTGCTGAAGCCATCTCCAGGACTACTGCCATTGGATCTGTTATGAGGAGGCTTTCCTGTCTGAATTCTTAAAACTTTACAGAGGATGTCAAAAATGAAATTGGAATTCTCCTTGAATATAGAACTAGCTTTTGGACCCTTTGTAGAGGTCAATAAAATGTGTGATGGGAGAGGATAGCTGATTCAAGGAATCTCTCAGATTTTTCAGCCCTCCTCATCCAAATTTGCAAAGGGATTCACTGCTCACTCTACAACTTTTTTTAAAAAGCAAAATAAATAGTCCCAGCAAACAGTTGACAAGCAAATGTTTAAAAAGAAGCAAAAGCAGGAACTCCCTCCGACCAAGGGCAGCCTAATAAGTCTGAATGACAATATGAAGGACTTTCAAACCATCCCACCCTGCCCCATCACTCCCTTATTCCTTCCAGAAAGTCTGAACCTCCATTTCTCTCTTTGAAAAGAGTTTGACTGGGTTCTGAGAGTAAGCCATTAAAGTGAAAGATGGCAGTGGAAGTCTGTCCCTCCTTTTCTGGGATTCCTCCTCACCTGACTAACCAGGCTATTTTGTTCTCTGCTGTCATTCTGCATATGCTTGCTCAAGGGGTGATGTTAACTGTCCCTCCTCATCAGTTAGGTAAAGTTTTTTTTTATTCCAAGATGTCTCTTACGTCAGAGAAGGAACATTCTTGGAGACCATTTCTGTATCTTTCCTTTTTGAATCTGTATGTGTTGGTACCCAAGTTCAAAATGCTTTCTTTTCACAACTACTTGCCTCGTATTCCCCATTTGAGTTTCTAGTGACCTCAAATTTAAAAGATGCATATGATCACATTACTATGTATCCAGATTTCAGAAGTTTCTTAAGGTTTTCTGTGTGTGGATCACCTTATCTGTTCTCTAGGTTACCTTTTGGACTAACTGCTTCACAAAGGGTATTCTCAAAGGTCTGACTCCTGTGATAGCTTACTGCAGACTGCAAGGAATTCACATTGCTCTTATTTTGACAACATTTTTTTAATTTGTAGAGCCTTTTTTGTGTGTCAGGAATCTTTTTTGGGTACAAGATTTCCTACGTAGGCTGGGATTCCAAGAGCACTTAAAGAGGTCTTATCTGATTCACCACAGGATTGTTATCCTTGGGTGTTCCCTGGACACATCAGTTCATAGAGTTTTTATCACCCAGGAAAAAACAGATCTGTGATTAGATGTAGCTAAGGATATGTGGGAAGAGACTAAACAAAAATAAAATACCTGCAACACTGGAAGTTCCTGTTTGTGGGTATGGTTACCAATATAAAAGCAGCGAAAATGTTTAGTCCTTTAGTTTTATACACCGGTCAGACATATTTTTGTCAACCAGAGGAGAAACTGTGGATAGTAATTAATACAGAGTTGAAGGAGTTTATCTAGGAGGGGAATGAGGGCAAAGGTCAAATGGGATAAGTTGATCCTACCAATAGAAAAGGGTGGTTTAGGACTGCCTGATTTTAAGGGATATTTTAGAGCTGTAGAGTTAAGGTTCATATACATAACATTAGCAGAAAGTTGTAATTCAATGTGGAAAGGGATGATTAAATGGGCGGATTCAAAAAAATGAGAATGGGATTTTCAGAGCAGTCCTTAAGGAGAATAACAACTGCTATACAGAGTATTATATTCATAATGTAGCAGAAAGTATTCTAAGAACTAAGCTAACACAAGAATGGAGAAAGGAAATTCTGCTGATAGGGATTACTGCATTTAAGGGGTACAGAGAATGCGCAAGAGAGGGCTGGAATTTACTGGATGAAAACTGACAAAGGAACCAAGGTATTGGGAGCAAATAACTACTGAGGAAAAAAGGTAATAGAATGGGAAGAGGCCAAGAAAACATGTACTTCAGTCTGTACTGCCCTTTTTTTTAAAGTATATGAAGTGTGTGCTGCAGCATCATGGTCTATGTTGCATACCTTCCCCAGAATTTACAAAGGGTATATAATCTCCAGGTCTAGAGCTTCATTTTATTTATTATTTTATTTTATTTTACATTTGTTGACCGGGCTGGTCCAGCTGGATATATATCCATTTTCAGCACAGGCCCGGGGAGAAAAGCTTCACATATAAACAACAAAACGTTTTACAATGTACAAGAAAAAGTATTACAATTTGAATAATGGGTAAAAGTATGAAACGAATTACATTAAAACATAATACACCTATAAATCATTTTTACAGTGTGAATAACTGAGGCAATTACCAATACATTAAGATACATTCATATCATCAGTTATTCTAGTTTACTCCAGTCAGTTACTACTTCCAAGGGGGTAAGCAGTAGTAGTAGTAGAAAAAGGAAGAAATATAAAGATAAGCAAGAATACTACTTTCAAGGATACATACAAAACCTAAGTAGTTCAGATTGCATATAGGTGCTACAACTTCAGAGGGGAAGACAAAGAGTGGAAGAAAGTAGGAAGTCTAGAGATAGCAGCAGAAGAATCCAGAAGATTAGTCTGGGTAACAGCAAGGGCATAGCCAGTGAGTTTTAAGGTGTTTCTGGAGACTTTGTTTAAAGAGTGGCAGGGAGGATAGTGAGGTTAGGTCAGGGAGGATAGTGAGGTTAGGTCAGATGGCAAGAGGTTCCATTGTTTTTCAGCGGTATTGGAGAACAAGGAGTCCCCAGCCAAATTATTAGACTTGGTGGTGCTAGCTCGAAGTTTGTTGGAAGTGCGTAAGGAATTAAGATTTCTATAGGGTGCTGTAAGGTTTTTCAGTATTGGTGTGTTGTTGGGTTGGTAGAAAATCCTATGAACAATGGTAAGTTGGGAAAGTATCAGAATGTTTTTTAGTTCGAGCCAGTCTAGCTGATGAAGGTTAAGACAGTGGTGAGTTCTATATGGGTTTCCAGTAGCAAATCTAGCAATACTATTGTAGGAGTTAGCTAGTGTAGTAAGATTCTTTTTTTTTAGATTTGTGTAAATGGGTGCAGCATAAAGAAGAGTTGAAATTAGATAGGAATGGGCAATAGTAGTTCTGGCTGTTGGAGTTAAGAAGGGTTTTATCCTATATAGGGAGCCCAGTTTTTATTTACAGACGTAATGGTGTTATTAATGTGATTATCAGAGGTGAGGTTATTAATTGTGATTCCTATTAGTTTGGTGGTAGAGTCGTGGGATATAAGGGTGCCATTATTGGATCGGATGGAGAAATCTATGGGGGAGGACATACTCTTTGGTGTAAACAGTAGTAGCTTAGTCTTTTTGGCATTCAAAAGAAAGCACCATTTTAAGAACCATGACTCTACTGTGTTGAAAGCTGTCTGGGTTAAAGACGTTCAGATACAGAGTTGGCAAAGCATATGATCGTAGAAACATCAGCATATTGTATACAGGTGGCTTGAGGGATAGCTACATGAAGGTCATTGATGAATAAAGAGAAAAGAAGAGGACCCCGAATAGAGCCCTGAGGGACTCCAAGGGAGACTGGCAGGTGGGATGATAGTTGATTCTCCCAAAGAACCGCCTGTTGTCTGTTACTAAGGTAGGACTTGAACCCGAGAATTGCTTTGGCATCTAGAGAGAGGGATGACAGAATATTTGAGTAGGGGGTGGTTAACCATGTCAAAGGCTTTTGACAGGTCGATAGAGTGCTGATGAGAGGATGCTGTTATTACGGTTGTTGTTAATGGAGTTGGTGAAGGATAATAGAGCTGAGGTGGTACTATGAAAAGGCCTGAAACCATGCTGGCAGTTTGCTAGAATGTTATGTTGAGTTAAGTAGTCCTTTAGCTGATGGTGGATACATTTTTCCATAATCTTTGCTAATGGTGAAAGGAGAGCTATAGGCCTGTAGTTATAATAGTTGTTAGAGTTACCCCCTTTATGTAAGGGGATAATGGATATTTTCCAGAGATCTGGAATGGTTCCTTCAATTTTGGTATGGTTTATCAGGATGGATACAGGATAACCAATCAAAAAACCAGAAGACCCGAACAAAAACCAAGAAAACGAAAAACCTTTCGGGTCCAAAACTTGAGAACTCTGTTAAAGGTTTACCCGTCTTAACTTGCAAACTTGCACAGTTCCTTTTGAGTTGTTAGAAAATTCACTTTGAATCCAAAGGATGATAATCCAACCAAGATGGTTTAAAAGCAAACAAAAACACTTTATTTCGTGGAAAAACACAAATCACCACTTTTTTTTTTTTTTAAAGCAAACAAAAACTTTATTTCGTGCAAAAACACAAATCACCACAAGCGCTTTCGCCCGGTCTTACCGGGCTTTTTCAAGTGTGACAAGTATAACTAAGAACAGCTTTTTATAGCGTGAGAGCGTAAAATTAATTAGTTAATTAAACGTAACTCATAATACACAACCCATTGAAGAGGTGTCAATTTCACATATAATGTTCATTAATGCTTAATAAATCCACCTCTAAAACTTTGTATGTATATAAAAATCTGCTGTCAAGTAAAAACATGTTTCTTTAAAAACAAATTAAAAGTCAGGTAGCTATGCAAAAACTGGTGATGCTGTATATACTACAACTCAACTGAAAACATCATCTGTATTGTAAATTAAATCAATAAAATGAATGACATGCTACTGTGTTAAAACTCTTTTGTTTGTAGTTGAGAAATGCAACCAACCCTATCTTGGCTCACATTACTTATGCACTGCTGTTAAACCTTTCAAAACTAATGAAGTAAAATACGTGTTGTAGAATTAACTTAAAAGCTAATAAATTTGTGTTTGTGTATATGTATTAAATATGTATGGATACAGGATAGGCAACTACTTTAGCTGCTTGTTGAAGGTATTCAGATGGTAACTCGGCAGAGGGGGTACAAGGCTCAAGTTTGTGGATAAGTTTTTGGATGTAAGAGGTAGAGATGGGTTGTAGTTGGAAAGTTGGCCGAGTAACAGGTGGGGAGTTAGGTAGATCCGAGTTGTCTGAGGCTAGTTGACTGGCTAGAGATTGTATGGTGTCTGTGAAAAAGGTATTAAAGGCATTGGCAGTTTGATGGGAGGTATTGTTTTCTGACCATAGAGGGGAACGAGTGCTAGAGTGGCCAGGACGAAGGAGGTTATTTAAGCTTGACCAGAATTTTTGTGGATTATTGTGGTGAATTTGCTGCAGTTTACAATAGTAGATTTTTTTTGGCAGAGAGTATTGCTTTTTTTGTAGCATTTCTCAACTGTCTAAAGGTTTGTTGTTCAGAGGTCTTTCTGGTTGCTCTCCACTTAGCCCAGGATTTATTTCTAATGAATATCTTTTGTCTAGTATCTTTTGAGAGCCAGGGAGCAGATTTGGACTTTATTCTAATAGATCATTTGGGTGCATGCCTGTCGAGGATTGTTAAGAATTTGTTATTGAAATATATAATAGCCTCTTCAAGAGGCAGAGTTTTTAGAGGGTTCCAGTCACAGGCACTAAGTTCTGTTAGAAATAATACAGGGTTAAAGTGTTTGTTGGTTTGGAAAATCCTATAATTGGGGGTGGTAATGTCATTCTTTTGTCTTATGATGTAAGTAAGCATGTCATCACTTACATCATCAGGCAAGGTTCCTATTTTATAAGTATGTTCTTGTTTATTGATTAGAATCCAGTCTAGGATAGTTTCTTTTTTGTTTGGTTTGTTAATTCTAGTAGTGGTGGTGATTGTTTGGTTAAAGCCATGCAAATTAATATGAGAAGAAGGATTATATTTATTGATACTATTCCAGTCAGTATTGAAATTGCCTAGAATAATAGTTTCTTGTGGGTAAGTAGTAGATATCCAGCCTAGAATATCCTCTATTGTAGTAATGTTATTACCTGGGGGTAGGTAGATACAGATTATGTATATTGCTTTGCTAGGGTTGAGTTGAAATCTAGAGATTAAGAGTTCAACTTTACTATCTTGAGGTGGGTTATAAGGTATAGAAGAGATGTGTAGTTTATTTCTATACAGTAGGGCTGCTCCTCCCCCCTTGCGTTTTACTCTGTTGTGTCTCAGTATATTGTACCCTGGGGGAATTATTTCATTATCCTTTGTTGTGGGGTTTAACCAGGTTTCTGTAAGACGGAGGACGTCAAAGGAATGAATATCAAGAAGGGCATGGAGATGGGCAACTTTGTTGTTAATACTGTGGATATTGAGATGACCTATTTGTAAGGAGTTAGAGAGACTGGTCTGGGTAGTAAGGGTGTTGGGAGAGGTACAAAGAATTGGTATAGTAGAGAGATTAGAAGGGCCTGGGTTAAGGGTGGATGTCACCATCATTTAAGGTTGGGGATTTTAGTGCAGAAAGTCTGTTAGAATTAAGTCTAGGTAGATATTTCAATTTTTTTTACTGTGGTGTGGTTTAATTTAATGGGTGTAAGTCGATGATATTTAACTAGCAAGTAGCAGGAAGTGGAAGTGATATTTATTTGGGAATGGGTAAGGGTATTGTTATGTATAGTTGTTTGTTTAGGAGAGTAGTTGAAATGGTAGTAATTCACCTTTTTAAAAGAGTTGAGGAGATAGGTAGTGGTGAGGAGAGGTAGAAGAGTGGCTAAGAGTATTACCATGGTTAAGATAGCTTTGGTTGTTGTAGACATATTACTATGTATATGTGTACTATTTACTGCCAGACAGGGCTAGGCTTGAATAGTATCAGATATAAAGTTAAGATAGGGTAGTAGAGAAGAAAAGTGCTATAGGTAGAGAAGTTGTCTTCAAGTAGTATTAAAGTTAGGTATGGTAGTAACGAATGAGGAAGGCAATGGGTAGAGAAGTTGTTTAATGTTAAGGTAGGGTAGTAGAAATTAACTTTTATGGCTAGAGAAGTTGTCTAAAGTAGTGCAAAGTTAAGGCAGGGTAGTAGAGAAGAAATGCTGTGGGTAGAGAAGTTGCCAAAAGTATTATCGGTAGAGGTAGTAAAGGACTGAGAGCAAAAGAAAAGATGTTATGTGATCCTATCTCGCCTACATTCTGTACTGATGGGTTCGGAGCCGATCCTCGGCTCCGACTCGGCACGCTATACTATAGAGCGAAGTCTCTAATTGGCTGAGCTATGCTATATCCCAGGATGCACCACCACTACTTCCCCAGATCTCGTTTGCCGCTTGACAGCAATAGACGTGGTCTCGACTTGGCTGGGCTAAGTACTCTTTACTGACAAATTTTCTGTCAGAATTTTTCTAATTTTTCACCCAAAAGCTGTTCTAACAGCTACTTATCACTTCTTGAGTGTTTTTGTGAGAGAAAGTTGTGTGAAATTTGGAGCGTTAGGTTCCCGCTCTTATTAGTAGAGTTTTTCCTCGCGCTCTAGTTTAGAAGTGTCGTTTAAAAGATTACTGTTTAAAATTTGTTTTTTGTGGTACTGTATATTAACCTCTAGGTCCCATTTTAGTTAGAAGGGCCTTGCCCTCGCGCTCTGTTAGAGCCTTGTTAGTTTACCTGTTTGTCTGTTACGAAGCCTAGGTCAAATCCTGCTTAAGTTAGAGGGATTTGGTTCTCAGTGCTTACTTTTTGTCCCTAGTGGTTGTTTGTGTTGTCCCTAGTGATGTCAAAAGAACATAGACCTTCGGGGTTTAAAAAATGTACCAAGTGTGGGCACAAGATGTCTGTAACGGATGATCACTCGCTCTGTGTTTATTGCTTAGGGCCTAAGCATCTTCAAGAGTCGTGTAGTGTATGCCACGCTTTTTCTTCTCGCGTCCTCCAAGAGAGGAAAAATAAATTAATATTGAAAGGGATGATCTCCCCTTCCTTTGAGGAGGCCTTATCTTCTTCCCCCTCTCCCTCCAGGAAGAAGTCTTTGGCTCCGACCAGTCCGTCGGAGCCGACAGCAAAGAAATCAAGGCAGGCTTCTCCGTCGGCTCCACGGACTTCATAGCCGAGGTCGGAACGGTCTGCCTCGATGCCTCCAGCCTCGACTCCTCTGTCCTCGGAGCCGAGAGCTCAAGCATCGAGAGGTGGGTCACCTTCCATGGCTCCAATGGTTTCGGAGCCGTGAAAGGTCGCACACTCAGACTCTTCTACCTCTGCGCCGAAGTCCCCGTCGGCTCCAAGGGAAATTGCTGTACTGGTGGAATCTCCCTCGGCGCCGATAATACTTGAGACTATTCGGAGCCGGTCCCCCAGTCTTTCGGAACCGGCGGAGAAGTCAACTCGGGCCCGATCGGTCTCTTCTCGGTCCTCGAGGATGTCCGATTCGGATATTGACAGGGTACTTCAAAGGCTGTTTCAGTCTCCAGTCTTTCAAAAGTTAGTATCGGCTCCAGCCCAGTCGGCTCCGGAGCCGATTGTCCACCCTGTTGTTTTGGTTCCTCCTCCAACAGCCTCGGCACCGTTGGAGTCGGTGCTGGTGGAGCCGGTGGAGGTTTTCGGGTCGGCTCCGACCCTTACTCCAACCCCGACCTTCGGGTCGGAGTTCGGTACACGGACCTCCTCGGTCAGCCCCGGGGGTGAGTTTTCAGGTCTGATGCTTTCGGTTCCGAGCCTCCCTCTCGGTGCTTCGGCTGTGGAAGTGCCTTCTGCTGTTGTGGCCTCGGGGGTCGGACCGTCCTAGGACCCTGGGGGTCCGGCCTTCAGGGCCATGAGGAGTGCTTTAGTCAAATCCTCCTTGGCTACCTCCACCATCTCTCCGGCACCTTCCCTTGGCATGGAGACTTGTTCCTTTGTTGTCCCCCTGTCTCAGGACAGCAGAGCCCTGGAGCCTGAGGTCACCCCCATTGGGGATTCCTCCCTTCCTGGGGGTCCTTCCGAAGCTTCTTCGGAGGAACCTCCCAGGAAGAGACAGTGTAAGAGGAAGCACGTAGACTCGCCTGATGAGTCTCTCACCTCAGACACCGACCTCGATGATGCGGAGGGGTCCCCCAAGTCGTCCTCGGATGATGTCTCCTTTGTGGACATCTTAGAAATTCTCAAACAACGAGGCGACTGGCAATCCAAACCCCCTTCCGCTGAGGAGTCAGTATTCCTCAAGGCCTTCGGGGCTCAGCCTTCCGCCTCCTGGGTGTCTCCACCCTTCGATGAGCTCTTGGATTTGATCTCTCGAAGGGCGTGGGAGCACCCGGATTCTGTGGAACCGGTGCCAGCTCGCCCTAATAAATTTTTGTCAGCCCCCCCAGAGAAGGAATTCTTATCCAAAGGTGTGGCCGTAGATGCCCTGGTGGTGGCATCTGCTACCTAGCAAGATGTGGCAGAGGCTTCAACGTCCGTCCACCCTCCTAATAAAGAGTCCAGGAGTATGGATCGGTACGGGAAGTGCACCCTTACTTCAGTGGCCTTTACTTTAAGGTCTCTGAATTACCTTACACACTTCACCAGACTTCAGAGGGATCTGGTCAAGGAGCTGTCAGATACCCTCTCTGGTAACCTACCTGAGCAGTTGGCCCAGACGGTTAGCTCTCAGTTGGCTACCCTATCATCTATATCGAACTCGTCGATGAGGCTCATTTCATATGCGGCCGAAGGGGCGAGTAGGGAGGCGGGTATAGGTGTTGCTCTATGGAGACGGGCCTGGCTCCGCCTGTGTTATTTTGCGGAGGCCTTCAAGTCTTCCTTTGCCGGCGCTCCCTTTGATGGGTCCTCCTTGTTTGGACCCAAGGTAAAGGACACCTTGACCCGCTGTGAACAAGAGGGTAAGACTTTGACTGCCGTAGGGGCACGGTTTTCCACTCCCTTCAGGCCTTATCCCAAGGCTAGAAGAGGAGGGAAAATGTGGTTCCGCAAATCTCAGAAGACTTACCCCTCACAGCAGGATGATCCCCCTTCTAGACGCGGAGGAGGGGGAAATTTTTCAGGAAGACGCCGTCCCAGAGACGGCAGGGGCCCCCGCAACACTGGAGACCACGAGTCCTTTCATGGCTCCTCAACCTTCCAGCATCCCTGAAGGATTGCCCGACTGCGCCACTCCGGAGCCAGTCGGGGGTCGTTTTTCGAGGCACTTAAAGGCCTGGGAGAATATCACCCAGGACCAATGGGTGCTCTGAATCATTGCCGGAGGTTACAACATTCCCTTTTCACAGCCCCCCCCTCCATCCCGGAAAATCCCGGACCCACCACCCAGTCAACGGGAATTTCGAAGCTGCTTCAAAAAGGAGTCATCCAACCGGTCCCCGAAGACCAGACCGGATTAGGGACTTACTCAAGATTCTTTTTGGTGCCAAAAAAGACCGGGGACATGAGGCCCATCTTGGATCTCAGCAAGCTCAACTGTTCTGTCAAGAAGTCCAAGTTTCAGATGGTCACTTTACAATCCATTCTCCCGCTGCTGGAGAAAGGTGTTTGGATGTGCTCCATAGATCTCAAGGATGCCTATTATCACATCCTGATAGATCAGGCGTCCAGGAGACATTTGCGCTTCAGCCTGGGAGATGGACATTTCCAGTTCCGTGCACTGCCCTTTGGTCTCACCACAGCCCCCAGGGTGTTCACCAAGTGTTTGGCAGTGGTGACTGCTCACCTGAGAAGTCTAGGATTCCAGGTGTTTCCATATCTAGACGACTGGCTCCTAACTGCCAAATCCAGGCGTCTACTCTTACAAAACCTAGCAGCCACTATTTCTCTAGGTGACTCCCTGGGAATCACCTTCAATTGGGCAAAGTCTGTGTTGCTGCCATCTCAGCGCATACGGTTTATCGGAGTAGAGATAGACTCAAAGCAAATGTGGGTCTATCTTCCTACAGAGAGGATAGAAACATTACAATCTCAAGTCCGAGCATTGCTCTTCAAACGCCGAGCCCCAGCAAGGATGGTCCTACAACTGTTGGGTTCCATGTCGGCTACCATTCTCCTAGTTCCCTTAGCAAGATTGCACATGAGGATTCTCCAGTGGCTCCTGTCAGTCCAGTGGTCATATCAGGATCTCCCTCTCAGTCACCTCATTATGATCACGGAGACGTGCAAACAGGACCTCCGTTGGTGGCTTCTTTCCTCCAATCTGGATCAGGGGCGACCCTTCGTTCCTCCACCTCCAGTGGCCACTGACTACGGACGCCTCCCAGACGGGGTGGGGGGGACATTACCTGGGCAGGTCAGTCCAAGGCAAGTGGCACCCCGACGAGAGTTCCCTACACATCAACATACTGGAAATGAGGGTGGTGCTTCTATCGCTACAAGCACTACACAATTACCTCCCCCAGGGCATGATTGCCGTTCAGTCCGACAACATGTCAGTAGTCTGGTACCTGAACAAGCAGGGAGGGACCAGGTCCTACCCCCTTTGCAGAGAGGCCATGAGA
Organism: Protopterus annectens; assembly: GCF_019279795.1. Classification (NCBI taxonomy): domain Eukaryota; kingdom Metazoa; phylum Chordata; order Ceratodontiformes; family Protopteridae; genus Protopterus; species Protopterus annectens. Next base: position 364,420,745 of record NC_056740.1, read on the forward strand.
CTATGGAATTGGGTTGTTGCAACCAACCGTTTCTTGGTAGCAACACACATTCCGGGGAGATCCAATGTGATAGCCGACCGACTGAGCAGAACTATTCTCTTCCCTCACGAGTGGTCTCTGAACGACAGAGTAGTAACTCAGATCTTCAGAAGATGGGGAACTCCTTGTTGCGACCTCTTTGCAACTCCTCACAACACGAAATGTCTACAGTTCTTCTCTCTCACCCCAGTTCCGGGGGGGGGGGGTTCCCAAGGACGCCCTAGTCCAAGCTTGGCCCACCAGCCTGCTGTACGCCTTCCCTCCGGTTCCCCTTCTTCCCAGGGTGATCCAGAAGGTGATTTACTTGCGGTGCAAGATGATTTTAGTTGCCCCATACTGGCCTCGTCAAGTCTGGCTGCTCTTTCTTCGGAAATACGCACTGGAAGGTCCATGGTTCCTGGACCAGGCTCCAGATCTCTTGATTCACCAGTCTGGACAGCTTCATCAGTCCCTTCATTTGTTGAGGCTAACAGCTTGGCTCCTCCACTTCCGACCATAGTCAGGAACCAGGTTTTGGACTCTGAAGTCATACATATCATGTCCTCGGCCCACAAGAATTCGACTAAAAAATGTATAACAGCAAATGGAAGAGATTCGCCATTTGGGCCCAACTCCGGGGATTAGATCCTATTACTGTCCCGGTGTCTGAAGTTTTGAAATTTTTAGCTTCCTTATTCAATCAAGGTTCTTCGGTCTCTACCATCAAAGTTCAATTAGCAGCTATTTCTAATTTTCATGAAAGTATACACCCACCTTTGATGAGCAATAAGTTGTGTAAAGCCTTCATGAAAGGTGCTGGTCTGCTATGACCTCCGATTTCTCATTCAGCTCCACCGTGGGATCTTAATTTCGTATTAGGTGCTTTGACCTCTTCCCCCTTCGAACCGGCAGCAACTTGTGACTTGAAATTTCTTTCTTGGAAGACTGCTTTTTTGGTGGCAATTACATCAGCCAGAAGAGTTTCGGAACTTCAAGCCCTATGTGTCAAACCACCGTACCTGGTTTTTCATAAGGATAGAGTATCCCTCAGGCCTAATCCATCCTTTGTTCCCAAAGTTTGTTCTAGTTTTTGTCTTCAACAGTCATTGGAACTCCCAGTTTTCTTCCCAAACTACTCAGACAGAGCGGAATACATCTTCCATTCATTGGATGTTCACAGGCAGTTGCGTTTCTACTTGGATAGGACGCACCAAACACGGAAAACAGATCAGTTGTTTGTGTCCTTTTCGGACAATAAATTGGGCAAAGCCGTCACAAAGGTCACCATTGCCAAGTGGATCAGAGACTGTATCAGTCATACTTACCTTCTTTCTAATAGAGAGCTTACAACCACTGTGAAAGCTCATTCTACAAGGGCTATGGCTACTTCGACAGCCTTTCATTCCAAGCTTGCCATTAGTGACATTTGTGCTGCGGCTACCTGGTCTTCTCCTCACACCTTCATTTCTCATTACAAATTGGATGTGGCATCTCAGGGGCGAGCTTCCTTCGGTTCCACAGTTCTCAGGAGTGTTTTCCAGTGAGCCACCCAGGAATCAGGTGCTAGGGACGCTGTCCCATCAGTACAGAATGTAGGCGAGATAGGATCACATAACATCTTTTAGTTATGTACTTACCATAACTTTAGATGTTTGGGATCCATCTCGCCTACATTCCTAATACCCACCCTCCTTTCCCCTGCCTTGGAGATCAGAAGAGACCGGACGGTTCAGTTTAGCCGTTTCATCTTGAAACACCTGGCAATGTTATTTCAACTGTCTATGACTGTGTGCGGACAAACAAGATCTGGGGAAGTAGTGGTGGTGCATCCTGGGATATAGCATAGCTCAGCCAATTAGAGACTTCGCTCTATAGTATAGCGTGCCGAGGCGGAGCCGAGGATCGGCTCCGAACCCATCAGTACAGAATGTAGGCAAGATGGGTCCCAAACATCTAAAGTTATGGTAAGTACATAACTAAAATTTATGAAAGGATGGATGTGGCTAAGGTAAATTGATTGATTTGAGCTAGGGATAGGTTGGATAGGAGAGAGGGTGTGGTTTAGGAAGTATAAGGTTAGGACCACTGGGGGTGGGTGGGAATTGGGGTTAGGGTAGGGGAGCGGAGTGAGCCCGTAGGGTGAACGGAGCGGGCAGAGCTAAGAGGTTCTGAGAGGTAATCAGTTTTACAGGGAGACTACGATTTCCAAGACTTTGAGTAGGTAAGTGGCACTTCTTTGAGACCCCAATTCCTTGAAATACTAGGGGAGTCCTTTATGTCTACTTATTATGGGAAAAGGAGTTAATAAGCAGTAATATAGCATCAATCTTTAGTTAAGGTAAGTTAGTTTTCTAGCCATTCTGTCTTACTGCCTAACTGACTTATAGGTTAATGTCTTCTATTTCCTTTCGGGGGGGTTAGCTATATATAATGTTAAAGTTGGATAGCTGAAAATAGGTTAATACAGCAACTCTGGAGATGTTTATTATAAAGGTAAGATACAGGGATTACTAGCCATGTGCTTTGCTCCCCTCTAGTGGCAACCATAGGGAACTGCACCTAATCTTTGAACTAGCTTGGGAAATAGGGGGGGGGGGAGTGGGATGGATGGCCTCAGGGTAGGTCCACGGGTGTGCTGACCCAACAGTAGGAATATGACAAACACTCAAAATAGTATGTTAATGTTACAGTAAAAAATCAGTAGGAAATCACCTACACAGTGAGGCTGTAGGAAGCACTTCTAGGTAGTCCAGGGAAGGTTCTACCGATTGGGTATTCTTTCAGTTCATTTGGGAATTTCTTTAGATGTACTAGGTAGCTGTTGGGAATTTCTTTAGATGTACTAGGTAGCTGTTGGACAGATAGCCCATGTCATAGCACAAGGCTTCAAGCTGTAAGAGAAAACAGAGAAAATTATGAAGGTTGCCTGGTTAATGTCCTTGCAGTAGAGGGAAGGGGAGAGGTGGTGAAGTAGTGTGGAAGTAAGTAGCTGAGTGAAGTAAGAGAGTCACTAGAGTTTAACATTAGTGGACAGAATATAAACTCTAAAATAGTAAAACGAAGGCACATAAATCAAAAAAAAAAAAAATTAAAACACACATCAGTCTTAGTGAGAAAAACAATACATTTAGATGAACTACTAAGCAATAATCAGCTGGTGGA